>NW_024067765.1:300000-452500 GCF_009389715.1 Phoenix dactylifera | reverse complement strand
AAATAATAGCCCTTTATGATTCTGGCTTGCTGCTTCCCAACACATAAAGCTTGCAGCAAGATTCCAGTTAAATATAAAATGAATCAGTTTGATCTTGTTAGATGTGTTATAAGGATATATTCTCTTGGTGGTCTTATCTCTTTAGAATGGCGGTTAGCTTGGTGATACTTGTCATGCATTAGGGTGGAATACTACATTGTGTTGTTGGTTATTCAAGATATTCTTTGTCATCTTTGGCCCTTTTTTTATATTGGTGAAAGGTACGCTGTGGTGTTTTTTTGGTCTCTCTTCATGGCTTGGGCAAATTTAAATGCCTTGTCATTCTTTTATTGTTCTTGTCCAGTTTTCCCCTTTCTGCTTTTATCTTTATTGCTTGTAAACTAGAGGTGGATTGTCAATGGTCGCTTGTGTACTTTGACAATATCACCTTGTTGGATGTGGCTCCCAAAGAACTAAATTAGGGGCAAAACAAGAACCAAGGTCTATTTGAGATAATAAAATTCTTATCCATTAATTCATCTGAAATGTTGCATGCTCTCCATCACATAGCAAAGACAATCCCAAGGATTATATGCATAAGCTTCTTCTATATTGCACATGAAACCATTTTATGCTTAACTATCACAAGTTTGGTTAAAGTAGGATCTAAACATAGATACCCCCCAGTGAAACCATGTTACCCTTAACTATCACAAGTTTCTTCCTCCACCTTTCCCCTTTGATTGTAGCCTCTACCAGGAGAGGCCCCAAGTAAGGGGATATGATAAGTCTTCTAGTCTTCTTGATAGCTTGTAGATGTGGCTAAGGGCTAGATCTAGGGTTTTGCTGAAGCAGAAAAAAGATTGAAAGAAGAAGGTGAAGGAGAGAAGAGGGGTCTCAGTGTTAGGCTCTCTATTGTGGTGCGGTCTCCTCAAGGCTCTCTAGTTTTTCTTCTTATATTCTACCATCATCTTAGGATAGAGTAAAAGTATTTACAGAGGGATAGTGGTGGTTTAAGGAATAGGAATTTATGAGAGATGGGAAGCCCTAGATCTAAGGGTTATCATGTGGTGCTAAATGGCTTAACCTTATTGTCTTGGGTGTAAGGGAGAGTATTGGTGAGGTTTTCTAGGTTTAAGAGTTAGGATTCAATGGAAGTGCATTCCTGTGTTTCTTTGGATTTCAAGGGCTAGGATAGATGATCTTGGACTGAGGGATGGGATTAAATCTGTTTGGATCTTGTCCCTAGGATTGATATGAGGTGAAGGTTTTTTATTGACTAGAAATGGAGAAGAGAGGTTTGAAGCGGTGGATTCAGGTGGTGTAGGGCTAGGATTTAGGGATGATTAGTTTTTTTAGCTTGTGCTTCTTTGTATGGATGTGATAAAAAAGATAAGAGAGGAGGGCTAGGATGAGGGAAGTGATAATGATCCAATTATAGAGAGGGATGCTAAATGCAATAAGGGAGTAAGCTAGTTCTTTCTTCTTTTGACGATGATGTGAAGAAGGCATGGAAGGATAGGATTTTGTAAAATGGGGAAAATGATTCAATAGATGATAATGGAGCGGCATATATGTGATTTAAGCTAGTTCCAGTGAGGGTCTTAAAGGCTAAATAGGTCATCAGGGAGAGGTGAGAGAGCTAAATACAAGACATGATTCTAACCAATGCATGTCAAGAATCTAGACTTGGTGAAGAGTTTAGGTAGTTACAAAGAAGATCTTCAATTTGTCTTATTGGGGGGGAAAGGAATAATGGAAGAATTAGAATAGGGTGACACTTGTCGCAAGGAGAGAAGAAATCTAAGTAGATATGGGTGCAATTAGGGTGAGATCATGGAATTTTTTAGGATGTTGCAAAGTTTGTTATGGAAGATGAGGGTGTAGAAGTGGGTTAAAGTAAATGGGGAACTAGGAGGATTCTAGAAGAGACTCTGGTTTTATGAGGAGAGGGTGACAAGTGTCATGATCCTAAGAGGTATGGTCTTAAGATAGGAGCATGCAATAATTAAAGGATGGAAAATTAGAGCGATCAAATTATTGAATTTTCTTAGGAGTTTTAGATCTAGGTGGAGATCTTGTTCAAATTAGGGAGTAAGAATAAGATGGATGGTGAGTGATGAGGCTAGAAGTCTTGATAGGGGTGAATTTAGGGAGTGTTGGGGTGATAGTAAAACGTAGTTCAATCATGTCTAAATAAAACCATGATAGGCCAAGTTGTAACAATCATTGACTCAAAGTACATGATTAAAGGGTGCTGTCCATGGCTTAAATAGGGGGTTTATGGCCCAAGGGCACCATATGCAATTTTGATGGGAAATGATAAGTTCTAACAGCCTGATTAAGAAATACTTCAAGAAATTCATCCATAAATATAGCAAAAGTAGGAAATATGATAATTTGGTCTAATTAAGCCAAATTAGGGTCTAGAATCTGGTCAAGGGAGGTTTAGACAAGATTTAGGGGAGGTTAGGTCTTAGATTTGTGCTCTATAACTTTGTTTGGAGGGAGAAAATAGGGAAAGTAGAATTCATCTTAAAAATACCCAAAAATTTGGAAATAGATCTTTGGCCAACCTAGGATAAATTAGAGTGTAAGGAAGTATTGTAAGGGTCTTGGGGTAGATGGTAGAGAACTTAGCCATCAGGAAAAGTTGAGTTTATTAGATGTGACAACTGGGGTCTAAAATATGCCATCTTTGACAAGGCCATGGAGTGGGCAATTGTCAAAGAAAAAGGTGACAACCTCCTACTAAAGGGTAGAGGAAGCGGCAGTATTTAAGGAGGGTTGCCTCAATTTTCATGTTTTGAAAGTGTCTTGTGTGATGATGGTGTGAATGCTAATGCAAATGTATGCTATGGTGGTGTTATCTATGTTTTGTGTTTGCTGTGTGTTGTGCCATGACTGCAGGGCTATCTTTGATCAATGTCCGGTATGTGAATTTCACTAGGGCTGCGGAGGGAGTGATGGGTGAGACTAGTAGTTTGTTTGAGTTTGCATGGAGCTTGACCTGAAGGATATGAAGCTCGTTAGAATTTGGTGTATAGCCAAACCCAAAGGGATGCTCATTGATGCTTTGGCAGGGGTCCTGTTTGTCTGTGAGGACATTGAACTGGCCATTGCATGTTTGACTAGGTGGCTTGAATCACTTGGCATAGAGTATGATCCTTAGGTGTGGGTTACATTAGCCTTCATTTAGATTGTAGTCTAAATGTATGTTTTGCAATGATGAAGTGTGGTGATTTTCAAAAGAAAATGCAATACTTTTGTGACTCTTATGGCAATTCCTTAGAAGTATGAAGGGATTGAGATTAGTGCTAGGCAAACCTAGAATGATAGGCTTAGCATCGATAAGTACTTTATTATGGAGTGAACTTGTTTGGAAAGCATGAGGATTCTCCTAGTTTGTTAAAGTTCACATAATTAGCTATTTTTGGACTTTTTGATAACTTTTGCAAATTTTTTTGGGATTTTTGAAAACTTTCAAATTTTTATAGCATTTTTATGACATTCTGGAGAGGATGCACTGGAGAAATTATATTTTGGAAACTTTGCTAACAAATTGTTTTTGAAAATTCCATAGAAGAATTAAAAGATATTCCACTAGGGAGAATGGAATGTTTTATCTTTAAAAAGAGTCAACCCTTTGGAGAATTTGAAAAAGAAAAGGAAATTCTATAGGGTTTTTGGAAAGGGGGAAGACTATGGTGATATTTGAAAAATAAAGAGGAAAGCTCCACTAGGTAATTTTGAAAGGAAATTTTTGAAGTATTTTTAAGTTTTTATTTTATTGACTCCACTGGGTAGGTTTTGAATCAAGAAGGTATGTATATATTTTTAAGGAATTTAGCCATCAAGAAGAGTAAAAGTTAATAAGTTGTGACAGCTAGGAGTTTTCTACTGTCGGTGTGAGTATTGTAAAATGGAGATGCCTATGTGAAAATTTTGAAAAGAAACAAGATACGGATATATCGCTGCACCAGGGTTCTAATATTCTGTATTCTTTACATATATTTATTATATATAAGGCATCGTAACCACTTGATTTTATCGCAACAATCTTGGATCAGCTTTATGGTCCCTATTTTAATTTGAATCCTTTTAATAGTTTGCCATGTTTTTTAGGACTAAATGTCAACCTAATGTCAATATGCAAAACAACTATATTGAAATCTGGCAATCCTTTATGGGGAGCTGTTTGAGCAACCCAACCTTTCAAGCTCATGCTGATTGAAGACCTAATTTTTACATTGGGAATCATCTTACATGGAGTAAAAATTACAGGAGAAAGCAGGATCTGCTGTCGTGGAGGCTATGTATTCCAAATCTGCACCAGTTTTCTATGGGAACCTTAGAAGCCATGAACGGGTAAAATTGCATCTTTGATTTTACACTTTTGGATACTTGGTATTTTAGCATTGGCATTTATTTATGCAATATTCTGAATCATGGCAAGTTGGCTACCCTACATTAGCTGCATTTAGAATTTCTTTTACTATCTGAACGCAGGTACCTATACCATTTTCTACCTTCATTGCCTCCTGCAAACTCTATCTTCAGAAAGTGAATGTTGTCAGTACTTCCACTACGGTGACAGAAGAGTCTTCCTTGGAACCATCATATTCAAAAGAAGTATGCTCTACCTCCGTGGATACTTCTGACCAATTCTATATAGCACAGGTAATTATCACTTGCCTTCTATTCTGTCACTATTAACTGAAGTGGTTCCTGTGGGTAGGGTTTTTTTTTTTTTTTGTGTGTGTGTGTTGGGGGGGGGCTATACATAAGTCAAAAAAAATGGATCAGGAAGCGTTCTTTGATGTTGATGTTGCATTTTTTACCTCTAGGCATCAATTATGCCCGTCCAAACTCACACTTTGTGATTCAGCTATTTAGCTATACCATGTAACTATACTGTATTTAACCTTTTATAAGTATGACATATTTGACAGGTCCCCATTTTGAACACTGAGAGCAAAGAAAGGTGTCAATTGGAAATTCTGAGAGAAGACATTCAAATGGTCTGACTGTACCATTTATCTGCTTTTATCTCTTTTCTTCTTCTTCTCTTTTTCTTTTGTAAATATGTTTCTCCTTATATTATGTTTTTGCTTGCTACTTATGTGTGAATTATAAGTCATAACTTTCTTAGCCCAGCTTTTGAATCTCTGAGCATAATGTACCATTAGTCCATATCTATCTTCAAAACGTGCCATATGTATCATCCTGATTAATCTTTGTTTGTTGATGCAGCCTGTATTTATAGGAATGAAAACATTGGCATCTGTGAATTTGTGGATGAATAGGACTCGATCTAGATCTAGTACTCACTATGATCCACACCATAACCTACTTTGTGTGGTTGCTGGTTCCAAAGAAGGTATGTTTTTACTTCTCTTTGTTCCTGCAAAACAAGTTACAATGCAATTGTATTTCATCTGCGTCTATTATCATGATGAATCCATGTTCAAGAAAGAAAAACTAGAAATTCTTTTATTTGATTTGCTTATATGACTAAATTTCATTTTGGAAATGATAGGGTTTGACCCTAATGCAGTAACATTTAATATGAATGTTTGGAGAACAAGAAACATGGGAGAGGTGTCTCAAAATCTGTATACTATCTTTTTCTTCTATTATTAAGTTCGTCGCTGTGAACTCTACAATCTCATCCAATTTGTCCACCTTACTCTTCTGAGCTGTCCATAGGAGATTGCTTTGACTAAGGCTAACGACTGGTTTCAGGGCTGCAAGGGCAAGTATACATCACTTGCTTCGACTCAGTGTCTGTGCATGCGATGTTCTTCCTTTGATAGCCAAAAGTAGGAGCAAGACTTGATGGAGAGAACAGCAAGTTCTACACTTTTGACTGTTTTAAGTGGTACAAAGTGTTGGGCACATAGTCCGCAATTGGGTTCTAAATTATAATTTGCAATCATAATAATTGACAGAGCATTAAAAAATATTTCCATCATTGAAATAGATGTCGTTATTTTGGGCTTGTGCTGTGGGTCTCTTTGTAGCCGTTATTATTTTACCATGTAGAAATTCCACTTTTATTTGCTTGAAGTTGTGTTTTGGCGCATGAGATAATTTGTCAAAACTGTCTATTATGCTTCCTATGCAATTATTTGTTTCTTACTGTTTCTGTACCTTCATACCCCCCACCCGAACTGGCCCGCCTAATGTGCACAATCCTTTCTATCATATAATGTTTGCATTTCACCACTCCAAGTGACACCAATTAAGATTATAGAATCTACAAATGATAAATGCAGGGGAGGCTGTGACTTGGACAAATGGAAAAGCAATCTCATATTTAGTAATGGAGGGGCGTGAATGCTATTAAGACTTCATTTGAAAAAAAGATTTTGTTAAATTAGGAAATGACAACAACACTATTTTGGAACAAGTGTGGTGTCGAAATATGATGCTTGGTGCAGTATTCTCCAATTTATTTAATTGTGTTCAATCCATTGGTATGATGGACTACTTGTAGAGAGGGGGGATCACGCTACTTCCATCAATTTGGTGTAACTTGCAACAAAGGAGAAATGATAAATTTCTTGACAACTAAAGCTTTTGATTCAACAATGAAAATATCCATGCAGACATCAAGGAGCAATTGGAAAATGTGTGTGTTTTTAATATACTCTATATGATAATTATGGAGTAAGTTGGTGACACTGCTGCGCTGAAGTATGTAGTTGACTACTCTCCATTTAAGAGATCCTTATTATCAAGTATCAACCAATGTGAGGGACATGGATCCATTTGTTTGACCAATGAGTTCTTTGGAAAAATGCAAAGGAATTGCTACATGACCTTAGCTACAAGTGAAGCTTGAGATATGAAATTTGGTCCTTCATAAGATTGCGTTGCACTTTAGATGTTTTGTGTACCGTTAGTGACTAACTTCTAACGTTTTGGTTTCCTTTCTTCAATTTTTGGGATTTTCTCAACAATCAAATAAGAATTTGAGGATGATAATGTTATTTTGATGATTAACACAACCATTGAGAAAATATCTAATTAAATACTACAAGTTAATATGATACATCATTACTGAATTCGACACTCTCGATACATTAGAAGAATGAGATCAAAATGTCTTTCAATGATTAATAATGAGATAAAATTTGCGATAGAAAAGGGATAGTGAATTCTAAATTCTAATTCAGCAAAGTTTCAAGTGAACGTACTCTTAAGGGCACAATAGTAATTTTTCATTGTTAAGAGTATGTAGCACTACCATGTCATACATTCAAAATTGCTTGAAGTATATTTCATTGATTGTATTGATGAGTCTAACCTTAAGATGCAGCAAAGTATGAAATGAGTCGACCCCAACAAAGGTGGAGTCGACCCTGGCACATCATGGAACCATCAGGCACATCTCTGCGAAAATGCCTCGGATGAACAGTAGTGGAGTCGACCCCAGCTTCAAGCCTCAAGAAAACAAGTCTGTGGAATTTACTGAGAGAGT
Source organism: Phoenix dactylifera (assembly GCF_009389715.1). Classification (NCBI taxonomy): domain Eukaryota; kingdom Viridiplantae; phylum Streptophyta; class Magnoliopsida; order Arecales; family Arecaceae; genus Phoenix; species Phoenix dactylifera. The sequence continues at coordinate 445,035 of NW_024067765.1, read as the reverse complement.
CGACCCCAACCTTCCTTGAGCTGACCCCAGATGGAGCCGACCCCAGGAATACTTGAGTCGACCCCAACTGAACATGAGTCGACCCCAAGGCTATGTCGTTCAAAACTGGGTCTCTGGAATCCCTGAGAGGATCGATCCCAATGAAACTTGAGTCGACCCTACTGTAGCTTGAGTCGACCCCAAAAAGAGTTGAGTCGACCCCAGTGAAAAACAGCTGAAATACAAGGTTCTGTGATCTCTAAGAGGATCGACCCCACTGTAGCAGGAGTCGACCCCAGTGAAAGTTGGGTCGACCCCACTGGAAGTTGGGTCGACCCCAAGTCTGATGAACAGTGATTTGAGTCGACCCCAGGAAAGTTTGGGTCGACCCCAGCACGGGCAGAAGCATAACGGCTAGTTCTGCAGAAGTACTTTTTGACCTCCCAACGGCTAGTAACGGATAGTTTTTCAAATCTAACCAATGGGAAGTAACCTAAACTTGTGGAAAAATATTTATAATGACACTATTCATCAGAGCAAAGTATCCTTTTGCAAAATATCAAAGCTTACCCAAGAAAGATAAAAGTCCTAATTTTCTTCATCGAGGTGCTTCATTCAAGAGTCAAAAGAAAGTGGTTGAGCAGATCAAAAAGAGGCATTAAGAGCTCTACCAACCCTTGAAGAGTGAAGCATTCCCTGACAAAGAAGAGAAGAGCCATATCAAAGCGATAACTATATTCTAACTCTTCTTTGTAGCTTATATTTGTTATATCTGCTCATATAGGAGTTTAAACCTTCTTCTTTCTCTTTTTAACAATCTTGTAAGGTTTGTTGGTGAGCCCGTAAAACTAACGGTGTAGGTTTGTTGGTGAATCCGTAAAACCAACGGTGAAGGTTAGTTGGTGAGCCCGTAAAACCAACATAGGTTTTTGGTGATCCAGGAAAACCAAGTATAAAGGTTTTTGGATTGTGAGTCCGGAAAATAATCCAACTGTAATCCGCGGGATTATAGTGAATTCCCAAGGGGTCGCTTGGGGAGTGGACGTAGGTGTATAGGAGAGCACCGAACCACTATACTTTTTGTTGTTTGTATTGTGTATTGTTCTAAGTTCACTATTTGTAGTTAATCTATATTAACCAAATCACTCACTCATCAATTAGCAAAGTTAAGGAATCGAAAATCAAGAAAAATCAATTCACCCCCCCTCTTGGCTTGTCACCTTGGGCAACAAGTGGTATCAGAGCGAGGTGCTCTCATAGTATTCGTTGATCTTACGATCAAGAGTCAAAGATCATGACAACCCAAGTAGGATGTTCTATTAGCGAGGGACAATCCACAAATAGACCACCCTTATTTAATGGCACTAATTATACTTATTGGAAAGCTAGGATGAGGATATTCATTTAAGCACTAGACTATGACATATGGAACATCGTAACTAGGGGGCCACACACACCCACTGTTAGTATAGAGGGCACAATCATTCCTAAGCCTGAAATGGATTGGAATGAGAATGATAGAAGACTTGCACAATTAAATGCTAAAGCAATTAATGTACTTTACTGCTCACTAGATATAAGTGAATTTAATAGAATATCCACATGCATCTCCGCTAAAGAAATTTGGGATAAACTAGAGGTCACACATGAAGGAACTAATCAAGTCAAAGAGTCAAAATAAATATATTAGTACATAAGTATGAATTGTTTAAAATGGAATCCACTGAGTCCATAACTGAAATATTCACTCGATTCACTGAAATCATAAATGGACTAAAGAGTTTGGGAAAGTCTTATGCCAACTCTGAACTAGTACGAAAAATTCTCAGATCTCTACCAAGAGTTTGGGAGGCCAAAATAACTGCAATATAAGAAGCAAAGGATCTCAATACACTGCAATTGGAAGAACTTCTAGGATCACTCATGACCTATGAGCTGACTATGAAACAAAACTCAGAAGAGGAGGTTAAGAAAAGGAAGACGATTGCCTTGAAATCCACAGCTCCAAAGCAGGAAACTGCATCAGAGGAGTCCGATGATGAGGAGGAATATGATGAAGAAGGAATGGCAATGCTTGCAAGAAAATTCAGAAAATTCATGAAAGATAAAAAGAAATTCTATAAAAGAAAATCTTTCGTAAGAGGTAGCTCAAGCCGGAAAAAAGGAAAAGAAAAAGAAAAGGAAAAAGAAGTGCCAATATGCTATGAGTGTAACAAGCCCGGGCACTTCAAGATAGATTGCCTGGAATTGAAATGGATGGCAAGAAAACTTAAAAAGAGGAACCTCATGGCTGAATGGAGTAAAAGCGAAGAGTCAAGTTCGGAAGAGGAAGATCAACAAGAGACGGCTCAAATCTGCTACATGGCCAATAACGATGAGGTAGATTCTGAACTTGAATATGATTTTTCGGTAGAAGAGTTACATGATGCATTTTTAGAACTAATGGAAGAACACAAGAAGCTAATTCATAAAAATAAAGTTCTAAAAGATGAAAATCAATCTCTTATCAAAGATAAGCTGAAACTATCTAATAACTATGAAACATTAAGTAGGAGGTTCACAAATGAAATCAAGAATTTAATTGCTGAAAATATCAAGCTAAAAGAAGATGCAGAAAAATACAAATCCTTAGTGGACAAGTTTACACTTAGTTCAACTAAATTAAATATGATTCTTGGTAGTCAAAAAGCGGTATATGATAAGGCTGGTTTGGGATATAAAACTAATAGGAAACAAAAATACTTAAAGAACATATTTATGAAAGCCAAAACTGAAAATATAACTTATCATTGCTGCAATAAAGTAGGACAGAAAGCATATGAATGCAATCTTAGAAAGCCTAGTTATAACAAATTGAGTGATAAAAGTAAGCTAAAGTCCAAGAAAATTTGGATTCAAAAAGGAACATCAAGTACTAACCTTAAAGGACCCAACATGGTTTGGGTACCTAAAGCACATTCTTGACTTTGATTGCAGGAGTGTCTTACAGCTAATAAGAGGGATAAACGATGGTATCTAGATAGCAGCTGTTCAAGACACATGACAGGTGACATAGAACAATTTGTCACTTTGGAATCTAAAGAGGGTGGAGTGGTAACCTATGGAGATAATGGAAAAGGACTTATCATTGGAAAGGGTAAAATCTATATTACTCCATTCACATTCATAGAAAATGTTTTATTAGTTGATGGTCTGAAACATAACTTGCTTAGCATAAGTCAATTTTGTGATAAAGGTCTTAAAGCCACATTTGAAGCTTCAGTATGCATAATTATAAATCCAAAAGATAATAGCATTGTACTTATGGGACATGCATGGAAATATTTATATGGTAGATCTTCATGATTTAGGCAAGAAAAATGGATTATGCTTAATTACTAATGAAGAAAGGAAAAGTGAAACAAGTTGGCTTTGGTACCGTAGACTAGGACATGTTAGTATGGACTTAATATCAAAACTAGTCAAGAAGGATCTGATAAAAGATGTGCCGAAATTAATATTTGAAAAAGACAAAATCTGTGGACCATGCTCATTGGGAAAGCAAACAAAATCATCTTTCAAATCAAAGAATATAGTATCAACTACTAGGCCCTTTGAACTCATACACATGGATCTATTTGGGCCTACTAGAACTGCAAGTCTAGGAGGAAAAAAGTATGGACTAGTCATAGTAGATGATTTCTCAAGATACACATGAGTTTCATTTCTTGCACATAAGAGTGAAGCATTTTCAGCATTCTTGAAATATTATAAAAATATCATAACTGAAAAGAAGCTCACCTTAATTGCAATTCGAAGTGATCATGGAACTGAATTTGAAAATCAACACTTTGAAGAATTTTGTAATGAAAATGGTATCTCTCATCAATTTTCAGCACCTAGAATGCCTCAACAAAATGAGGTTGTTGAAAGAAAAAATAGGACCTTGGCAGAAATAGCACGCACGATGTTGTGTGAGTCAAATCTTCCAAAGTACTTTTGGGCTGAAGCTGTAAGTACTGCTTGCCATATTTTAAATCGTGTTTTAATAAGACCTATAACCAAGAAAACTTCTTATGAACTTTGGAAGAATAGGAAGCCAACTGCTAAATATCTTAGAGTATTTGGATGTAGATGTTTCATTTTAAACAATGGCAAGGAGGATCAAAGTAAATTTGATACCAAGTCAGATGAAGGTATCTTTTTAGGATACTCTACATCTAACAGGGCATACAGAGTATTCAACAAAAGAACACTTGTAGTTGAAGAGTCAATTCATATCATTTTTGATGAGTCTGATAGCGAGTCTCCTAGGAGAGAAAATACTTCTGATGATGAATTGAATCTTAATGACGTACCAAATCAAGATAAAGAGGACGATCATGTACCACAACACTCTCAAGACTTACAAAAGGGATGGAGGTACGCACATGGGCATGCTAAAGACTTAATCATTAGTGATCCATCTCATGGGGTAAGAACTCGATCCTCTCTTAGAAATATAAATGACTATCTTGTTTTTGTTTCACAAATAGAACCTAAGAATTATGAAAAAGCTGAAAAAGACGTAAATTGGATAAATGCAATGCAAGAAGAATTAAATCAATTCAAAAGAAGCAATGTATGAACATTAACTGAGAGACCAAAGCATAATTCTATAATTGGAACAAAATGGATCTTTAGAAATAAATTAGATGAAAATGGGGTAGTTATAAGAAATAAAGCTAGACTTGTAGCTAAGGGATACAATCAAGAAGAAGGGATAGATTTTGAGAAAACATTTGCTTCCGTAGCCAGATTAGAAGCTATTAGATTACTTCTAGCTTTTGCATGCTTCATGGATTTCAAATTGTATCAAATGGATGTAAAAAGTGCCTTCTTAAATGATTATATAGAGGAAGAAGTATATGTAGAGCAACCTCCTGGTTTTGAGAATCATGAATTGCTAAATCATGTGTTTAGATTACATAAGGCATTATATGGATTGAAACAAGCACCTAGGGCTTGGTATGATCGATTAAGCAAATTTCTGCTAAATAATGATTTCAGTAGAGGAAATGTAGATAAAACACTTTTTCTCAAAAGAAAAGACAAAAATTTGCTAGTAGTACAAATATATGTAGATGACATAATCTTTGGTGCCACTAATGATAATCTTTGCAAAGAATTTGCTAAATTAATGTAAGGAGAATTCGAGATGAGTATGATGGGAGAACTAAATTTCTTTCTTGGATTACAAATCAAGCAAACTAAGGAAGGCATCTTTATTCATCAAGCTAAGTATACAAAGGAAATATTAAAGAAGTTTGGAAATGAAAATCACAAGGTGATAGGCACTCCTATGAACCCCACTAGTAAACTAGACAAAGATGAACAAGGAAAAAGTATTGATATGAAGCTCTATAGAGGATTAATTGGATCATTGCTTTACCTAACTGCCAGTAGGTCAAACATAGTATTTAGTGTAGGAATATATGCTAGATACCAATCAAATCCTAAGGAATCACATTTAAGTGCTGTCAAAAGAATCCTTAGATATTTGAGAGGAACCACAAGCATAGAATTATGGTACTCTAGAGACTCCTGTATTGATTTGCTTGCATATTCTGATGCTGATTTTGCTGGATGCAAATTAGATAGGAAGAGCACCAGTGGAACATGTCAATTCTTAAGGAATAACTTAGTATCATGGTTCAGCAAAAAGCAGAATTCAGTTGCTTTGTCAACGGCTGAGGCCGAGTATATAGCTGCCGGGAGTTGCTGTGCTCAAGTACTATGGCTCAAACAACAACTAGAGGACTATGGAATTAAATTAGACAGCATTCTTATAAAGTGTGATAACACTAGTGCCATTAACCTTACCAAAAATTCAGTTCAGCACTCTAAAGCCAAGCACATTGAGATAAGGTATCATTTCATTAGAGATCATGTGCAAAATGGAAACATATGTATTGAGCATGTATGTACTGAGAAACAATTAGCTGACATATTCACAAAATCTTTAAGTGAAAATAGATTTTGCATGCTTAGGAGGGAATTAGGCATATGTAATCCCTTTGATTGAGTGGAAATGGAAGGAATGAGTTGCCTCATGATACTCCTCTCTTATTTTGAAAATCCCATGAAACATGAGTAAAATTATTCATTTCTAGATTCCTTACTCACATATCAATGCCCCACAAAATTTGGCAAGGATCGGAAGAAAGGAAGAATTTTAATTTTTTTTTTTGTTTGGGCTGAACTAGGGCTGACCCGAGCCAAAATGGGGTCGACCCCACGTTGAGTCGACCCTAGTAGAAACTGGGGTCGACCCAACGGCGGGACCCTGTTTTTAAAGAGGGACCCGTGAGCTATTGTTAGGGCACTATTTCATCTTGTCCTCTTCCTAAACCCTATTTTCCACTTTCCAATTTCTTCCGATCATCTCCAAACAGTAGAAGATTGCTTCCCCAAACCGTTGGATCAAGACCTAAGGAAGCATTTGGTGAAAATGGGACCCAAGCGAGCCGTTGCTAAGAGATTCGGGAGAGTTTCATGGACAACCCTTGTAGATAGACATGCTAGAGAGTCTTCTACAGTGCTTCCATAAGGTGAGACGTGTAGAGCCTCCTCCTCCTCTCTTCCCTTTAGTTCAACTTGCAAAATATGCGGGGAGACCGGTTACCATGGGGAGAAGGATCCACTCCGAATTTTTGGTTCAAGAAGGGTTCCGTTTGGGGGATTGGATCCGAAGGCAAGGATGGGAGTATCTTTGCTCCCTAGATTTGGTGACTTACCCGGGCTCGGTTCGTGAGTTCTACGCCTTCCTAAAGGTTGGACCGGGAGGGCTTGTGTCTGAAGTCCGAGGAGTAAGGGTTAGGGTCTCGGAAGAAAGTTTGAGTGAGTTGCTTCATCTTCCCTGCGAAGGTGCAACTCCAGAAAGACCGGAAAGCAAGTTAAGAGCTCTACAGTTGATCTTTGAGAGAGATGATTTTGATTACTCCGAAACTGTGATAGCTAGCTCTCTATCAGCTGAGATGAGGTTGTTGCACAACTTCATAGGTCGGATTTTGTTTCCGAAGAGTAGGAGATTTGATCACATATCTGAGCGAGATTTAGTCATTATGGAGCATGTTATTCAGAGCATTCCCCTAAACCTCCTAGCTATGATGATCAGACAGATGAGAGAGGCTATATGCAAGTCGAGAGTTTCTCTGCCCTATGGTATGATACTCATCCTGGTCTTCCGACAGCATGACATATCTGTAGAGGGAGAGATCTCTAGGCATCTGCTATTCACTGACACTTACACTACACGGTCCCTAGTTCGCATGGGTTATGAAAAGGTGAACGGGCAATGGTGCATGCAGGAGCAGGGATACATGCACAGGAGGGTGATGCACCAGAGGTTGGAGACCCCATCCCTGAGGCTGAGGTACCTGAGGATCATCCTACGGCACCTTCAGAGGCTGGCCCGTCGTCATCCGTACCCATGGGATGCACGGAGGAGTTTTGGAGTAGGATGACTGAGCTTGTGTCAGCTCAGGTGAGGACTCTCTCTGACGGATTGACGAGCAGGATGGATATTATGACTGCTGAGATTAGAGACCTCAGAGAACAGGTGGGAGCATTACAGAGAGAGAGAGGCTCATGGTCCATCTGTGCCCCGAGCAACTAAGTCGGAGGTTTCGGCACAGAGTCATCCAGCTCAGCGAGGTCCACGCCAGACTCAATTCCATTAGGCTCGACCTCCCCTAGCCACTTATACTAGGAGGATGAGGACTAGATCACAGCTCTTAGATACCCCCTAGGCTGATGTTAGCATTATGATTAGTGCCTAGAATTTATCTAGCTCTCATATGTATTTTGCTTTGTTAATGTACTTTGCACTTTGATTGAAGAACATTGTATTTTTGACATTAATGTACTACAATGTTCCATTTTGATCAATGAAACTTGACTGTTTATTATTTACTGCTTCTACTTATCTATTGCCATGTACCTATTTGATGATAACAAAAAGAGGGAGAAGTAAGGAAAGAAAGAAGTTGTAATAAGTTGACAAACAAATTTGAAAATTATAATGGGAGATAATATACACTTAAGGGGGAGCGACATGTAACAATGAAAATGTTAAAGTCTAAACTTTTAATCAAAATTCAGAATTTGGCACATACCTCTCATACCTCGATACATAACCTGAAACTCTTGTTTTATCTCAAATTTTTGAAGTTTCATCTTTAACCAAATATAAAAGAAAGGGGGAGAAAATCAAAAGTTCAAATTGGCAATATTTGGATGAAAAAGGAGGAGACTTCACTCTCAAATTTGAAAATCTGAAATTCAGCAACTTGAGCTTTTTTAGAACAAATTTTCTAATTTTAAGATAAGTATCAATCTGCTCATACTCAATATTTTATAATCATCAAAAAGGGAGAGATTGAGGATGATAGTGTTATTTTGATGATTAACACAACCATTGAGAAAATATCTAATTAAATACTACAAGTTAATATGATACATCATTACTGAATTCGACACTCTCGATACATTAGAAGAATGAGATCAAGATGTCTTTCAATGATTAATAATGAGATAAAATTTGCGATAGAAAAGGGATAGTGAATTCTAAATTCTAATTCAGCAAAGTTTCAAGTGAAACGTATTCTTAAGGGCACAATAGTAATTTTTCATTGTTAAGAGTATGTAGCACTATCATGTCATATATTCAAAATTGCTTGAAGTATATTTCATTGATTGTATTGATAATTCTAACCTTAAGATGCAGCAAAGTATGGAATGAGTCGAACCCAATAAAGGTGGAGTCGATCCTGGCACATCATGGAACCATCAGGCACACCTCTGCGAAAATGGCATGGATGAACAGTAGTGGAGTCGACCCCAAGTATGGTTGAGTCGACCCCAGCTTCAAGCCTCAAGAAAACAAGTCTCTGGAATTTACTGAGAGAGTCGACCCCAACCTTCCTTGAGCCGACCCCAGATGGAGCCGACCCCAGGATTACTTGAGTCGACCCCAATGGAGTCGACCCCAACTGAACATGAGTCGACCTCAAGGCTATGTCGTTCAAAACTGGGTCTCTGGAATCCCTGAGAGGGTCGACCCCAATGGAACTTGAGTCGACCCCACTGTAGCTTGAGTCGATCCCAAAAAGAGTTGAGTCGACCCCAGTGAAAAACAACTGAAATACAAGGTTCTGTGATCCCTGAGAGGGTGGACCCCACTGTAGCAGGAGTCGACCCCAGTGAAAGTTGGGTCGACCCCACTGGAAGTTGAATCGACCCCAAGTCTGATGAACAGTGGTTTGAGTCGACCCTAGAAAAGTTTGGGTCGACCCCAGCACGGGCAGAAGCATAACGGCTAGTTCTGCAGAAGTACTTTTTGACCTTCCAACGGCTAGTAACGGATAGTTTTTCAAATCTAACCAATGGAAAGTAACCTAAACATGTGGGAAAATATTTATAATGACACTATTCATCAGAGCAAAGTATCCTTTTGCAAAATATCAAAGCTTACCCAAGAAAGATAAAAGCCCTAATTTTCTTCATCGAGGTGCTTCATTCAAGAATCAAAAGAAAGTGGTTGAGCAGATCAAAAAGAGGCATTAAGAGCTCCACCAACCCTTGAAGAGTGAAGCATTCCCTGACAAAGAAGAGAAGAGCCTTATCAAAGCGATAACTATATTCTAACTCTTCTTTGTAGCTTATATTTGTTATATCTGCTCATATAGGAGTTTAAACCTTCTTCTTTCTCTTTTTAACAATCTTGTAAGATTTGTTGGTGAGCCCGTAAAACCAACGGTGTAGGTTTGTTGGTGAACCCGTAAAACCAACGGTGAAGGTTAGTTGGTGAGCCCGTAAAACCAACATAGATTTTTGGTGATCCCGGAAAACCAAGTGTAAAGGTTTTTGGATTGTGAGCCTCGAAAACAATCCAACTGTAATCCACGGGATTATAGTGAATTTCCAAGGGATCGCTTGAGGAGTGGATGTAGGAGAATAGGAGAGCACCGAACCACTATACTTCTTGTTGTTTGTATTGTGTATTGTTCTAAGTTCACTATTTGTAGTTAATCTATATTAACCAAATCACTCACTCATCAATTAGCAAAGTTAAGAAATCGAAAATCAAGAAAAACCAATTCACCCCCCCCTCTTGGCTTGTTACCTTGGATAACAGAATTTTATTTGTCATTCACATGAAGTAAGCTGATGAAATATCTGTTGTTTACGTCAAGATTGGACAATTAGCAAAGTTCACAGTGCTGGTTTCGATAATTGTGCTAATACCCAATTGGTATAGGTATTGACATTCGGCATAGGCAGCATATCGAGTATTGTTTTGCACCCGGTGCGAGTCAGTATCCATGTTACGGATTGGTACAGTCCAATATTGCAAACCATGGCAATTAGTACATCACAATCCCCTTTGGATCATAAGTCAACCTCCACGAAAACTCTCTACTTAATGGGAACCTAAGTGAAGAGATCTTACTTTAATCATGGAGAGAAACCTCTCATAGATATTTATGTGCAGGACTAGTTGGTGGATAGAATTGATGATGAGAGATCCATGTGAAAAATAAGCTCTTTTATATCTGTTTGGGGGGGGGGAGGGGGCCTTGAATTTAGTCCCACATCGGCTAGTAGTGGAAAGGTTCCGTGCCTTAAATGGGGGGTGGAAATCCTTTCCTCTCGAGGGCCCTTTTGTGGGACAAAACCGTGAGGAGGGCTCCGGGTACGTTCGACCCCCAAAGCGGACAATACCTCGGGAGGAACGCGGTCCTCTTTCTCTGCTAGCTTAATGTGGGCTATGCTGTTGTGTGAGGCTCCGGCCAAAGGCCGTCCCCGCAACAGATGGCGCGCCAGGTAGGGGCGCCTCCTCTCTCCATTGACTACCCTCCAGGACTGTGGGGGCCTGTTGGGGTAAAACCTGGCCGGAACCTTCCTGCTGGGGGGGCTATGTGTGGGGGGGGGGAGGGGGCCTTGAATTTAGTCTCACTAGTAGTGGAAAGGTTCCGTGCCTTAAATGGGGGGTGGAAATCCTTTCCTCTCGAGGGCCCTTTTGTGGAACAAAACCGTGAGGAGGGCTCCGGGTACGCTCGACCCCCAAAGCGGACAATACCTCGGAAGGAACGTGGTCCTCTTTCTCTGCTAGCTTAATGTGGGCTATGCTATTGTGTGAGGCTCCGGCCAAAGGCCGTCCCCGCAACAATATCGGTGGCCAAGTTACTCTTGTCTTGTGTTGACTTTCAGGTTTACTTTCTATTGATTTTGGAAACACTACAGTCAACAAACTAGTTATTAACCAAATAAGTTATCCAAGAAGATGGTTGAGATTAAAGGGAAATAGTAGCTGTCGTCATTCTTGGGTTATCATAAGGCTAAATGAGTGGGTTTAAAGTAAGACAAGTGAAAGACTTGCGCCTCACATTGTTGGAAAGTGGTTGTGGAGATTGGGAAGTGGAATCCATGAATATGGATAGTGCTCTAACCATGAATTATATAAGCAATTTAGGTTGAGATATCCTGCCAGTTGTATTAGAGTTAGGTTGTGATACCCGGGCTCGCCTAATCACCTCAAGATAGTTGTGTTGATATGACACATCTCTAGGTACAGGTGTGGAATCCATGCTTGACATGCACTAGCATTACTTGGACACGTCAAGAAGACTGTGAAGGGGAAGGAGAAGTTGGTTTGGGGGGCAGGGTAGGTGCAGTTTCCCTATACTAGATGAGGTGATTTGCCGGAGCTGGTCAAGAGATGAAAGATGGTGCCTTGGTGATGGATAGAAGAAATCGGGGGAAAAGGGTTGGAGGCGACGAAGGTATAATAGGTATGGTGTCAAAGATAGAGATTAGGGATTAGGTTTTGTCGGGCTTTATTAAGAATATGGATAAATGTGATTGGTTAAATAGCTTTTGATGCAAAAACTAATCCTTAGTCCCTACTTTGTATGCTATTTTGAGATAGGAGTTTATTTACAAATATTATCAAGCCCTTATTTTGATGAGGATTTAATTTTTGGTCTTTGGCCCATTGAAGAAATAAAAATGTATGTGCATAAAGACAGCACAATTGTGTACATGACAGGCGAATATATGTAAATATGGTATAAATGTGGGCAACAAACAAACATAACAAGTCTTCACAAAATTAGGTAACATATAGAGTGTCCATATACCTGACACCTGTGCCCAAACCCATGTAACATAGTAGCTTGGATATGGAAAATGCAATTTGACCATACTCGAAGCAGTGATATGGGGTGGAGGAAAAAAATCTGGGGTGGAGGGAAAAAAAATGAGATTTTGGATAGATTAGAGATGTGGTCGTGTTTATCTATATCTTCTTGTTTCAAACATGTCATGTGTTATCTATGTGAAACTTGCTACTGTGAGATATTATTAGAGATATGATGTGATTATCATTGAATGATGTTTGGGGATTTTGCACGCGGAACTTGAAACTTCATTTTATTTGCCATTTTGAAAGTCCTTTCTGGAATAATGAGAAGTGCAAAAGATTAGGGGCTAATGGACAATTCACAACCTTTCATACCTTTTGGTTGATATTGGCCTTTCTCATGGGATGCCATGACTAATTTGGAACATGAATTGCCATAGAATTAGGAAATCTCTTGCTATTAGCCTTGCAGATTGTTGACTGTTTGAACTTTGAAGGAAGCATGCGTTGTAGTCAAATAATAGGCCACTTTTTAATATAGTGGACTGTCATGAAATGTTTGGGATAGAATGGTGGTTATAAATTTCCATGAACGGGCCTAAAGTTTGTTTTTAAGTTTAAACTAAGCTCAAGTAATACGTAGAAAAGCTTTATTTTGCTTTCTTATTAGGTGATCGAGTTGGAGCAATAATGTTGAGAGAAATAGGAAAGATTTGAGTTCATCTTGGATATAGTCAGGGTACTCCATGGGCAAGTAGAGCCATATCCAAGAGGACATCATATTTTGTACTAGCTTTGTCCACTTAGATTGGATAAATTCTCTAGCTTAAACTTAGACCAACCTAAACCTAGACAAACCTATCCTAAGCAAGGTTTGCTATCTCGGTACTAGACTGCATACTGGTAGTTGACCAGCTAGTACGGTATGGTACTGTGCCAAACTATACTGGCACACTATATATATATATATATATATTCAAGGTTTTAAGCTTCCTTCTTTAATTTTGAATGTAAAATAGGGTTTTGTGAGTTCGTTTTTTGATGATTAAATGTAATACACTTTTATTTTTTAATGGTACATGTCTAAAGAATGGTGCGACTATCTAATACATGTTAAATTAACTAAGCATAACATTGAATATGTAAAATACCTCCATTAAAATTAGAAATGTAATATACATGCATCTATTCAATTCCAAGTCGAGTATTGATGTCCCTTATAATGTTCGTAGTCGGGTCCTAGGACTTTAGTCTTGGTATTTTGACCACCTAGGATCCTAGTAGACTGTCTATACTGGATAGTCATGTTGATACTGCTATTTTATTGAGTACAGTGATGGAAATCCAAAATGGGGCTAAGCAAGGTCTTATTCGTAGTCTGAGATAAGGGAGGATTATACCCACTCGAACATGAAGACATAGAGGGTACGGATCAATATGGGTAATAACCTAGCATGAGAGGTTGTGATTCGATATAGTATAATGATTTTGACTACTTGGGGGATCATGATACATCCAAGATTTCCACTCGATACACAACCTTATCTGCTATATCGGTACTATGTCAGTATGTCCACCACCTCCAGGTTCTTGTTTGCTATGTGTCCTCCTTAGCCCTATGCCCTAGTCCTTATCCTGTGCCACATACTCAAACTAAGACTCACTAGTAAATGGAATAAGCAAAGGGAACTGCTTATCTCATCTCTCCTAAATGATGTTGATCCTGTCATATGTAGGATTAGTCTGTCTGATCTCTTCATTGTCATCATTGTGGGGTAAAGGAAAGCCATCTAGTTTTATCTCTTGTCATTAACAATCCTAAGCACTCAATAAAGTGGTATGATGGCTTTAACTATTTCCTCAGTCCATTTTCAGAACCGCTAATCTATCACCATCCTCTCCACATAGTGCCCTCTATTGTCATCATGAGCATATTGGCTTTGCGCCTTCTCCTTGTTGAGAAACATCGCTTGCAACCCTCTACGATCAGGCTTGCAACACTGCCATGCTCCCACTTAATATCGTGTTCCTTACCAAGGATTGCTGTGCCCAGATCGGGGCCCGGACCGGTTGCCTGACCGGTTGCCCTTGTGCTGTTCCGTGCCGGACCCATACCGACATAGTAGAGGGGATGGGGGAGAGGGAGAACCGGAGAGAGGAAATGAAGAGAGGAGGGAGAGAGAGGGAGAGAGGAGAGTGGTGGAGGCTAGCGAAGGGCCGGGGAGCTACGCAGAGAGGCGGGGGAGGGCTGCACCTCCAGTTTCCTTGTTTTGTTCGAAATAGGGGTCTTGGAGGGGGGCTTTTTTAGTTCAAAAAAAATTAAGTCGTTGGCGGAGGGCTGGGGAGCCGCACGTAGGGGCGGAGGAGGGGTTCCACCTTCGGTTTCCCTATTTCGAACGTGACCTTCCGCCGGCCAGCCGCTACCCTCCCTCTCTTCCTTCCTCTCCCTCTTCCTGTTCTCCCTCTTTTCTTCTCTTTCCTTCTCCTTCTCCCTCTCTTTCTTCATGCCGGTTTCTCGTTTTGGTTGCTGGAACTGTTTCGGTTTGCCGTTGGTATGGCTCGGTATGCCTCGAATCGGACGGTTCGGGATGACTCCGTCGACCATGTTCCTTACTCTACTTGCTTTTTGACTCCAATGCTGGCCACCTAATTCTGAAATCTTTAAGACCACTCATTATCAACCTTAGAAAAAGATTGCATCAATTGTCAGTATTCATCTACGATTATCCATGATTTTCATTAGTTAATTTATTTTTAATTTATAATTACTCAAAAAATTTAGAAATTTTTCAAAAATTTGAAAAAAGGGGTAGTTGCTTTAAAGAATACTTCTAAGCTATATTTATATAATTCTAAATTTTCCAAAAATTTTATTGCATCAATATTTTTATATTAAATTTACACAAATATGAATAAATTTTATAATTATTGAAAAATATTATACATGCTCCAAAAGAAATGTCTGAAATATCGTTACGTGCTACTAAAATTTCATGAGTTTTGAATTAATAATAGTAATCTTTTTATAATATTTTTATAAAAAATAGTGTTTAATTTACATCAAATCTTAAAAATTAAATTTTGGTTATGGCTAATGTAGTCTCTAGTAAGAGGCACCATATATATTTTCAGTCTATATTATGCACTAATGGCCTAATTAATCCAGAATTACTTTATAGTTGGGATTTTATTCTAGAAGCAATTGATTCGCTCACCGTTCCACTCTCTTCCTCTCTTTCTCCTCTCTTATCTTGAAGTAGAGATGGGTGTTAGGCCCTTTTTCCCTCAATAATTTAGGCCTCGAATCGGTACGAGGCCCTTAAGGGCCCAACCACTTAGAACAAAGCCATTTCATGTTCGGCCTAGTAAGGACCGGTTCACACCGATTCATGCAAATTTTCGTACTGAGACGATGAACTATTTTGGTGTGTAGTTAGTAAGGTAAACTGCTAATCGAACTAGGTGGTTTGCTACGGTTTGCATACCATGATCCTGAGTGTAGTTCATGCTAAAGAGCAACATGCACAACTTTTTATTTAGTTTTACCACAGTTGAATACTTGATCATGTAGCCCTACCTGTTCCCATGAATATACTTACTAAATATACTTAGTTGCATATATTTAGCACATGCTGTATGAATATTATATTCTTGTGTTAGGATGGTTTAGACTGTCTGACCCATTAAAGACTAGCCTGAAACCAACCAGTATCCAGGTCATGCTAAAAAGTTTAGCCAAGCTCTATTTAACCTGATACAGATCTTAATATTAGCTAGGTAATGCAGACTATGGACTTGTATAGCTTGTGAGCTCATGGATCAAGTCAGGGGGGGCTTTTGGTTTTATTGGGATTTGAGCATGCATGTGCGTATTGGTTAGTATTACTACCATTGATTTGTGTTTGACAATCATTCTTACACTACCATGGTATTTAGTGTGGCCCTATGTTATCTGCACTGTTATACTTTGTCATTGGTTCCTTATATGGACCTATGGTACATCTGTGGTCAGTCAAACACAAGGTTTTTTTTTTTTTTTTTTAACAAGAATGTGAGATTTCTTGTGAAAGTTCCTATTGTTGCTATTTTCTTGATGATCTTGTCCAACTGGAATTGAAGGATTTTCCCTTCATTGAAAGTTAATTGATGTTGGTTATATTTAACCAATGCAAGGTATTATTTTGTTTTGATGTTTTTCTTGTTTCCTTGTTTCCATTTATGCCCTTCTAGATTTTGAGATTTACTGTAGTTCTATCACTTGTTATTTCATTTTTGTAATATGGTCCCCTTTTATTGATAAAATATGTCTTATGTTTCCTTGTCAACTTACACCATATGGTACAATACTGATTCCACCATTTTTTCTGAATCTGTCTCTTTCAGTTGTTTTATGGCCTCCTTCGGCATGTCCATTCTTATACCCAATGCCGATATATGGAGAAGCTTCCAACCATAGGTATGCTATGATCACAAATCATCAAAATAATAAGAGCATTTTATATATGTTTCTGTCTCTAGGTTTTTATCTGCTCTAAGAGGCTAAGAATCGAAAGTTCTATAACCTTGAGTTATTAATTTAATTTTTATTTTTTATTATTGTTTGGCAGTGCTGTTGACATAGAAAACCCTAACCTTTCATTTCATGGAAGAGCAAAACACTCCAAGCAGTATTCCCAAAAGATCATTCTTCATTCTGGTGATGCTCTCTTTATTCCTGAAGGATGGTAGGGCACAAACTGTTATTGAAGTTACATTGTTTCTTGCTTGGTTCTATAATTTTCTGGAATGATATTCCTTATTTTGCATTGTGCAACTAAGGAACAGAAATGAGCGATTTCATTTACTACGCTACATTCTTTGAAAAGGCAAGGCTGGAAAGCCTGTCACTTTATCACAATCTTATCTGGAAGTGAAAAGCTAATTAAAAAGGAAAAGTCATAGCTTCATCTCCATTTGATTAACTTTTCCATGCTTATAATTCATAATTTTGTTGATCACATAGAAATAACCTGTAAACTTGGTTTGTTCCAGAGTTATTTATGATTTGACCTGCCTAAGTCAAGTGTAATTAGTACTTTGTAACACTTATTTTAGCCTCGGTAGTTTGGTTGCTTATCACAAATGGATATGGTGGATATGAATATTTTTCTTCTTGTTGCTGGTGGTCCAAACCGAGAACGATTGGCACAGCGGTGTGAACGGGGTTCCTTTGGAGTTGGGTTGATTGCGCTCCACCTTCCACCGGGAAACCTGCAGGCAAGCCTCGCACCACCACTGGGGTAGTGGGGGCCCTCCGACGATCAAGTCAGAGGAGATTGAAGGAGAAGGAGAGATAGTAGTAGCGGATAAGAGAATACTCTGGAAAACCTTTGCTTACCCTCCCCCTTCTCCCCCCAGCCGCATATATACCAGGCTGGGGGGTCTTTCTGGGGGGTTGGTCATCGTGTGGCACGATGGAGTTGCCACTGGCATGGCCGTTACAGGGCGTCGTGGGGCAGCGCTGGGTACGGCCATGACAGGGCGTAGTGGGGCTCCGCTTTGTACGGCTGTTACAGGGGATCGTGGAGCAGCGCCGGATGCGACCGTTGCAGGGAGTAGTGGAGCAGGGGGCCGCGGCGTGCCTCAGGGGAACAGCCTGTCGTTGTCGGAAGATTGCCGACCCGGGGTCGGATGACTGGATCAGGGGGCAGCCGACTCGGGGTCGGGCTGCGGAGCCGAAGATATCCGACTCGGGGTCGGATTGCTGGATCAAGGGGCAGCCGACTCGGGGTCGGGCTGCGGAGCCGAAGATATCCGACTCGGGGTCGGATTGCTGGATCAAGGGACTGCCGTAGTCTTCCTGGGCGCGCGTGCCGGTCACGTGGGGCATGGTGGCTAAATTTCCCCGTAAAGGGCCGAGCCTCGGGGAATTCCGCTCGTTGGTCACGCGCCTGTCGCTTGCCGCTCGACGAGATTTCTCCGTGGCCAGCTACGATCGTGTTTCTCCTCTTCTCCAAGCGTCGCCTGGGGAACACCAGAAGGGTATTAAATGCTAATTGAAGCGTTACCTGGGAAATCGGATCGCCAGTTGCTGCTTGCAAGGAGTGTCAGTTAAGCGGCCGCGATACGCGCGCTCTTCGAGGCGGATGCGGCCTGGGCGCGAGTGGAGATACGTGGGCCACGGGATACACGCTGCCCGGAGTGTCCTGCATGAAGAATGCAATTAAGGAGAACGACTCTTAGGAGATCGTGGGAGGATACGCCTCGAGAGCCGGAACAGCTCCGGATTCGGTGCGCCCGCCTTTATTGGAGCCACCCGCATCGGAACGACCGGGGGGCCTCAGTTTGGCTATAAATATAAGTGCAGGCGCGGTGGAGCCTGCCAAGCCGGAGCTATTCAGGTTGCCATGGTTCGTGGACCTCCTCTCCGGCGTGTGGCTGGGAAACCCCCGCCGGAGGAACGGGAGGCGCGCCCCTCGCGACTTCCGCCAACTAGCCGTTTCATCTGGGATCAACAGGGAGGTTCTCCCCGGCGGAACTCCGCTCTAGGCGTTTCATCCGGGATCACATCCCCCCTCCTTTCAGCTCCGCCTCCCGATTGAGCTCTGCGCCAGACGCTTCATCCGGGTTCGCGCCTCCTCGCGCTCTTCTCCCTTGTGTTCCTTCCCTCCCCTTCTCCTGGGGAGGACCGGAATATCCCTTGGAGGTGGCGTTCCTCTGGAGGCAGCGGGAACTCCTCCTTCGTCCACTTCTTCTTCGTCCGCGCTGGCTCTTCGTCTTTTGCGTGAGGCGTCGATGGCGCCTCCGGGGAGAAGCACCCACGCCCGGTGGGATTGCAGCTGCTTCGGATGGAGGGTTCGGGATCCCAGATCTTCAGCTCCACGGAGTCTCCACCTCTTCCTTGTTTTCTTTACTCCCCAATTCCCCTCTGGAAATTCTTTGTAATCACACGAACACACCGTTGTAACCAGGAATTATTGAAATGAAAAGAATTGTACATTTTTCGAACTGTCTTCCTGGCTTTGTCGTTCTACTGGTAATACACCCGCAGGTTAGCGGAATTCCAGCTCCTCGGAATTTCTCGACCATCTAGGGCCTCCAACTGGTAGGAGCCAGGTCGGTTTACCCAGCGAACCCTATACGGGCCTTCCCAATTTGGCGCCAGCTTCCCACCTTCCGCGGGTTGAGATGCTTTGGCTCGCCTTAGCACCAGATCTCCGATTCTGAAAAGTTTCGGTCGGACCTTGGAGTTATAATATCGGGCCACCCTCCGCTGATACATCGCCATCCGAACCTGCGCCATTTCTCTTGCTTCTTCCAAGAGGTCCAGGTTTCCTCGGAGTTGCTCCGAATTGGCCTCGGGTCGGTGCGCAGCCACCCGGGGCGAGGGGAGTCCGAGCTCCACGGGAACAACCGCTTCCGTGCCATAGGTTAGGCTGAAAGGCGTCTCTCCGGTAGGGGTCCGATGCGTGGTCCGATACGCCCAAAGGACATTCTCGAGTTCTTCGACCTAAGCTTGCCCCGTCCGACCGATTCGCGCCTTAATTCCTTGGAGGATTGTCCGATTTGTGACCTCGGCCTCACCGTTGGTTTGGGGATGCGACACAGATGTGAACCGATGCTCGATCCCGAACTCCTCGCAGAAGTCACGGAAATGCTTGTTGTCGAACTGTCGACCATTATCCGAGATGAGGACCCGAGGTACCCCAAATCGGACAATGATGTTTTTCTTCACGAACTTCCAGACTTGCGCCTCCGTGATAGTGGCCAGCGGCTCTGCCTCCACCCACTTGGTGAAGTAGTCGATTGCAACAATCAAAAATTTCCGCTGAGCTGAAGCGACGGGGAATGGTCCGAGGATATCCATTCCCCACTGTGCGAAGGGCCAGGGCGCGGTGATTGGTGCCAAAGGGACAGAAGGGACTCTCTGGACGTTGGCATGGCGCTGGCAGGCGTCGCATTTCCGTACGTGATCCTTCGAGTCCTCCAACAAGGTAGGCCAATAATAGCCTTGCCTCATGATCTTGTGCGCTAAGGACCTAGCCCCCAAGTGCGATCCGCAGACGCCCTCATGGACTTCGCCGAGGACGTAGGCCGCCTCCGAGGGGCGGAGGCACCTTAAGAGGGGGGCGGTGAATGAGGTCCGGTACAGCCTCCCTTCATAGAGTACGTAGTGGGCGGACTTCTTGACAAGTCGCCGAGCTTGATCTTCGTCTTCAGGGAGGATCCCTTCGGCGAGGTAGGCGACGAGCGGATCCATCCAAGACGGCTCCGGATCAATCGCCATCACCGCTCCAGCCTCGCCGATGCTCGGGGCATCCAGGGTCTCCAGGTAGATTGCCCTCGACAAGTTGTGCGCCTCTGTGCCCACCAAGCGGGACAACCTGTCGGCCCTGGCATTTTCGCTTCTGGGGACCTGCTGGATGTCGACACTGCCGAGGTTGGGAATGAGTGCTTGCACCTTCCGGACGTAGTTCTGCATGGTCGGGCTCCGGGCCTCGAACTCCCCACGAACCTGCCCGACCACCAGCTGGGAGTCGGTGAAGACCTTCAAACGCCGAATGCCGAGCTCCCTGGTGAGTTTGAGTCCCGTGACTAGGGCCTCGTACTCCGCCTCGTTGTTGGTCACTGGAAATCCAAACCTCAAGGCATACTCGGCTATCACTCCATCAGGACTGGTAAGGACCAGCCCGGCCCCTCCACCCTCGGGGTTGGACGACCCATCAATGTGAAGCGTCCAAATCGGGAGGTCGAGGCTGGGTGTGTCCGGCGGTTTAGGTTCCGCCTCCTGCACCGTGCACTCAGCGAGGAAGTCCGCGAGCACCTGGGCCTTGATGGCGGGTCGAGGCTGGTAGCGGATGTCGAACTCACCGAGTTCTACTGCCCACTTCACCAGTCGTCCCGCATTCTCGGGGTTGCTGAGGATCTGCCGTAGTGGTTGATCGGTTAAGAGGGTGACCGAATGAGCCTGGAAGTAGGGGCGAAGCCTCCTGGTCGCGGTCAGCAGCGCGAAGGCGATCTTTTCAGCCTTCGTGTACCGCGTCTCGGCATCCCGTAGGACCCGGCTGATGTAGTACACAGGCTTCTGGAGCTTTGCCTCTTCCCGAACCAGCACCGCACTGACCGCGGTTGGGGAGACCGCCAGATAGAGGTAGAGCATCTCTCCTTCTTGCGGCTTGGACAGTAGGGGAGGAGACGCCAGGTATTCCTTGAGCTGGTCGAATGCTGCTTGACATTCGGCCGTCCAGAGGAAGTCTTTCGGGCGTTTTAACACCTTGAAGAATGGTTGGCAGCGTTCGGCCGATTTTGCCACAAATCGTCCAAGCGCGGCGACCCTTCCAGCGAGCTCCTGAACCTCCTTTACTTTGGTCGGAGGGGACATACCTTGGATGGCCTTGATTTTGTCTGGGTTGGCTTCGATACCCCGCTGGTTGACAATGAAACCGAGGAACCTCCCGGCCGAAGCGCCGAAGGCGCACTTCGCTGGGTTCAACTTCATGCGAAACTTCCGCAAGGTGGTGAAAGTCTCCTCCAAATCCGCGATGTGCTGGTCTGCATGGCGGCTCTTCACCAGCATATCGTCCACGTACACCTCCATGTTCCGGCCGATTTGCTCTTTGAAGATTTTGTTGACGAGGCGCTGGTAAGTGGCGCCAGCATTCTTCAGACCGAAGGGCATTACCTTGTAGCAGTACAGCCCCCGGTCTGTTATAAAGGCAGTTTTCTCCTCGTCCTGTGGGGCCATCATTATCTGGTTGTAACCGGAGAAGGCGTCCATGAAAGACAGCAGCTGATATCCGGAAGTCGCGTCGACCAGTTGGTCTATTCGCGGAAGCGGAAAGCTATCCTTAGGGCACGCCTTGTTCAGGTCGGTATGGTCGATGCACATCCTCCACTTCCCGCTCGCCTTCCGGACAAGTACAACATTTGCCAGCCACTCGGGGTAGCTTACCTCCCTTATGAATCCTGCCTCCAAGAGCTTGTCTACCTCCTGGTCGACCACCTGGATCCGATCCGGGGCACAGTGTCTCTTCTTCTGCTTTATTGGTCGGTGGGTCGGGTCGACGTTGAGGGCGTGAGAAATGACCTCCGGGTCGATCCCAGGTACATCGGCCGCCGACCAGGCAAATACATCGGCATTGGCTCGGAGGAATTCCACCAACCGGGCCCGAGCTCCCGAGTCGAGATTGGCGCCGACCCGGACCATCCGGTCCGGGCGGCCTTCCTCGAGGGGAACTTCGACCACACCCTCGGCTGGCTCCCCCTGCCGCAAGGCCACCTCGTCTCTGGCGTCAAGGGACTCGACGCTTAGGGCTTCCACGGGCTTCTTCCCTTTGAGAGTCGCTAGGAAACATTGCCGTGCGGTCGGTTGGTCACCTCGGACCTCTCCGATCCCAGCCGCCGTTGGGAACCGCATGAGCAAGTGGTACGTAGAGGCCACCGCACGAAGGGCGTTCAGTCCGGGTCGTCCGAGGATAGCGTTGTAGGCCGAGGGAACACGGACGACCAAGAACCCGAGTCGCACCGTGGCTTCTGCGGGTGCAACGCCCGCAGTCACAGGCAGCTCGACGACTCCTTCGGCCGGGACAGCGTCACCAGTGAATCCGATGAGGGGGTGGATGTTTTGTGCAACAATTGTCTGGACAAGCTCATCTTTTGGAAGGCCTCGTAAAACAAAATATCGGCTGAGCTTCCACTATCAACAAGAACACGCCTTACATCATAGTTTGCCATAGTGAGGGAGATCACCATGGCGTCATCGTGGGGAGTCTGAACCCCCTTTACATCCTCATCAGAAAAGGTGATTACATTGCCGACCCTTTGCCTCTTTACGACGGCCATCCCTGATGCTTCCGCCGAGCCCCCTGCGTTCCTCACAGGCCGAGAGCAGCCCCCAGTGATAGTATGGATCACGCCCGCAACGGGTCGGTTCTGCTCCCGAGGCTCCGGAGGAGCCGGGTCGGCCGGACGCGGGTCCGCGGGGGGACGTCGGTCGCTCACATATCGACCGAGACGCCCCCGACGGATGAGAGCCTCGATCTCGTCCCGAAGCTGGAAGCAGTCCTCTGTGTCGTGGCCGTGGTCTCGGTGGTACTCACAGTACGCCCGAGAGGGCCTCTTTCCAGGGATCTTCCGCATCTGTCTCGGAGCCGGGAGATCCTCCCGCCCCTTGATCTCCATAAGGATCTGGGCCCGGGGAGTCAGGAGAGGGGTGTACCGGTTGAAACGTCGAGGCGGAGAACGAGGGCGTGGGGCACCGTGGTTCCTCGCCGGCGACGGGCTTCTGCGCCGACGCTGGGGCGTCGGGCTCCTCCTCTGGCGTGCCTCTTTTCGCCTTTTCTTCCCAAGCTTTGGAGGGATCTCGGCGGCCTCCTTGCTCCGGTGGGTGGCCGCCTCCTCGGCGTCCGCATACTGGTTCGCCCGGGACAACAGCTCCGGGAAGCTCCGTGGCAGGCGTTTATCCAGGGAGAAGGTGAGTCTGCCCTTCCGGAAGCCACGCTTCAGGGCTGAAAGGGCCACCTCCTGACTCAGGTTCCGGACCTCCAGCGTAGCCTTGTTGAAGCGGGTAAGATAATCCCGCAGGCTCTCTCCCTCGTTTTGCCGGACATCAAAGAGGGAGTCGGAGACCAGTCGCCGCCGGCTACTGACGGCGAAGTGAGTGATGAAGAGGCGAGTGAACTGGTCGAAGGACCGGATCGAGTCAGCCTCCAGCCCGGCGAACCACGCCCTCGCCGGGCCACGGAGGGTTGCCGGGAAAGCTTTGCAGAGAAGGGGATCTGATGCTCCGTGGAGGAGCATGAGGGTCCTGAAACTCTCGACGTGATCCCGAGGGTCCGCCGCTCCGTCATAGGGCTCGATCGCCGGCATTTTGAAACCCGGCGGATTCGGGGTCCGCAGGATCCTCGAGGCAAGCGCCGGCTGGGAGGAGATCTCCAAGTCGGCGAAGGGATCTTTGGAATGGCCCTTCAGGACCTGGAGTTGTCGGTGGAGATCGTCCACCCGCCGATCCAGGGAGCGCGACCGGTGGGTGGGAGACAAGGAGCGGCGAGAGGGAGACCGACTGGAGCGCGGGTTCCTTGAGGACTGGGGGGTCTGGGAACGCGCCCGGGCCCGCCTCTCGTACCCCGCGCAACTCCGATGGGAAGGTCCCGGCAGAGTGGAGCGTGCTCGAGAATCCTCCTCGCGCCGGCGCTCCTCCCCATGGGAGAGGAAGGAGCGCGGGTTGAGGAGGGCAGGCGAACGCTCAGGCAGCAGCGGCTCCTGAGCCTGCTGCGGCGCCCGGGACAACGCACCCTACAGATTCTGCACCGCCTCCGCGAGGGTGCGAACCTGCTGGGCTAGCTGGTCGAACTGGGCGACTTCGACCGTCTGAATGGGCGGTGGGGCGGTGGAGTGTTGCTGAGAGCGTGTTGGAGATGCAGCGGCTTCCCGGCCAGAGGCGCGAGAGGCCCCGCGACCGGAAGCATTGGAAGCTCCACGACCACCTCGCCGTGCCATTACGATCGCTCTAAGATCCGGCCCTTCCTCTAGCGCCAACTGTTGCTGGTGGTCCAAACCGAGAACGATTGGCACAGCGGTGTGAACGGGGTTCCTTTGGAGTTGGGTTGATTGCGCTCCACCTTCCACCGGGAAACCTGCAGGCAAGCCTCGCACCACCACTGGGGTAGTGGGGGCCCTCCGACGATCAAGTCAGAGGAGATTGAAGGAGAAGGAGAGATAGTAGTAGCGGATAAGAGAATACTCTGGAAAACTTTTGCTTACCCTCCCCCTTCTCCCCCCCAGCCGCATATATACCAGGCTGGGGGGTCTTTCTGGGGGGTTGGTCATCGTGTGGCACGATGGAGTTGCCACTGGCATGGCCGTTACAGGGCGTCGTGGGGCAGCGCTGGGTACGGCCATGACAGGGCGTAGTGGGGCTCCGCTTTGTACGGCTGTTACAGGGGATCGTGGAGCAGCGCCGGATGCGACCGTTGCAGGGAGTAGTGGAGCAGGGGGCCGCGGCGTGCCTCAGGGGAACAGCCTGTCGTTGTCGGGAGATTGCCGACTCGGGGTCGGATGACTGGATCAGGGGGCAGCCGACTCGGGGTCGGGCTGCGGAGCCGAAGATATCCGACTCGGGGTCGGATTGCTGGATCAAGGGGCAGCCGACTCGGGGTCGGGCTGCGGAGCCGAAGATATCCGACTCGGGGTCGGATTCCTAGTAGTCTTCCTGGGCGCGCGTGCCGGTCACGTGGGGCATGGTGGCTAAATTCCCCCGTAACACTTCTCATTACTGTTTCTGGATTTTCCAAATACCTAGTAGAGTGTGCAGAGGGTTATAGTTTCCTATGCTTATCTAGATTTATTTATGCACGCAATTTTGTTTTATGAGAACATTGAATTTTTCTAATTTTGTCCATAGGATGATTGTGCTATACATTCTGCTTTCTTGATGGTTTCCATTCGGTCGGATATTTATTCTGCGGTCACTGCAATTCTTGTCTATTAAAATTTGATTGTTGCTCGGGTATGATCATCATACTACCAATATCTGAATCTTGTCTGAATAAGTCATGGCAACACAAATGAACTGTGCTTGGACTGGTTTGTAAAAGGGGAACCTTTTTCAGTGAAAGCCTTTCATGCTTTTACTCATATTTGGAACTAAGCAAAAAATGAAAAGAATGTTTTTTCTTCTCATTTGGATTATATGAATGAATTTTAGTCCAAAACCAAACTGAAGAAAAGAAGTCCAAGCAAAGAAATTTGAAAAAGTCCTCTATAAATAATGAACTAAAAGAGCAGATTTGGTAGTGCTTGAGAAGGTTTTTAACGTGCCATATTTGAAAAAGGATGGCTTATGACAAATATGCTAATCAACATGAGAAATACTTCATTTGTAATCACATTCTGTAGTTCTTTGTAAAATCATGCATGCTTTGTTTTTATGCATGGCTGCAAGATGACCTATTGAAATGTTATCAAGAATTTATGGTAAAAATTATGATCTACTTAAATGGCCTAGGAGTAATTCTCAGTATTAGAATGGATTTCATGAAAATAAAGTTGTCTGCTATGGACATTTTGTTTCACCCTAGGATTAAGGGCAGTAAATGAAGCAAGGACACCTGTGCGTTAAATGAAGCAGTAAAATTTGCTTCCTGGTCTGTCCCAACCATCTCGGTGCATCCCAAATGTCTGGACACAACCGGGACAGGTGGGATACCCCCGTTCAAGAGAGAATTGGTGTCCTACAACCATTGCGGGAGTCATTTTCTTCCTGGAACTGTATGGTAGCCGGGAGGTCATTGGGACATGACTTTTTGGGTTGTAAGGTAAGTTCATTGATAGTAGAAGGATCCAAAACATTGGCATGCACCCAAACCTGACATGCCCAATTACATGTAACATAGCTTATTGGTTCCAACCTGTTGGGCTGTTACAAATACTACATGTATTTTGTTCATCAAATCGAAAACACTGTTGATTTAGGCTGAAACGGCTGAAAACAGTCAGAACTAGTCAAAATTGTGCTCATTTATTTACTTATTGGGCTAAGGAATTTATTTCAAAAATAATTTAAAACTAGAGAAGTGATTGGAATTTGATAAGCATCTAACGATAAATTTCAGGCGAAGGTTTACAAATTCTTTGTCTGTTATATTGATATGCTGTTATATACCTCCTAGGTGCATGTCTTACATTTTTTAGAACATTTTTGTTATTCATATAGAAATATGATTGTGGAGGGCAGGCCTTGGTGTAGACCCGACCACGGTTCGGTTCTAACCGGGGAACCGGACCGGAACCGAACCAGGAAGAACCGGACCGGAACCGAAACCGTGTCTCACAGTTCTTAACAGAACTGGAACCTTGAGGAATACGGTTCGGTTAAGATTTCAGGTTTGATGGAACCGGAACCAGAACCGAACCGGAACCGAAATCGGAACCGAACCGGAACCGGAACCGAACCGGAACCGGAACCGGAACCCGAACCGAACCGGAATCGGAACCGGAACTGGAACCAGCGGTTCGGTTCCGGTTCGAACCGAAAAAAATGACTATTTTACCCCTCTTAACAACTAAAAAACGGCTAGTTTGAGGGGCATTTTGGGAAACGACTATTTTACTCCTCCTAACAACTAAAAAACGGCTAGTTTGAGGGGCATTCTGGAAAACAAAAATTATCCCCAACACTATATACCTCTCCAAATCAATTTTTGCACCACACCACTCAATGACTCCATCTTCCAATCTCTCTCTCTCAATTTTTCACTCTCTCAATTATTCAATCTATTCCAATTCTCTACACATTTCATAACCTTCCCATATTTTCATTTTTCCCAATCCAATTATCAAAAATGTCTTCCTCCCGCTCAAATAAAGGCAAGGAAATATATGTTCCAAACCCAAATTCTTGGGATCCAAATTACCGACCCCCCTCTATTGATGAGTAAATAATAAAATGAGGTACAAATTATCATTTTTTATTAATTACATAATCTATTTGTATTTAAAATTTTTTTCCAAATTAATTACACAATCTATTTTTTTTCAAAATTTTATAACCGGAACCGGAACCGTCTAAAACCGGAACCGGAACCGGAACCGTTCTAGAACCGGAACCGGAACCGTTTAAAACCGGAACCGGAACTGAACCGACTATTTTCGGTTCCGGTTAAGGTTCTAGGTTTTTGTGGAACCGGAACCGGCGGTTCCATAATCGGAACCGTGGCCAGGTCTACCTTGGTGCAACAGTTAGGTTGCTCCATTCTGACTTAGGCATCATAGGTTTAAAACATTGTAACAACCACTCCACATGTGGGGTGAGGCTGCATAGGTCTTCTCCATGTCCACTGACATGGCTGAATTACAGTTTAGCATAGAAGTGTTTTTTGTTTCTCCATAACATGAGCAGATACAAAGATGAAGTAATGTGTGATATCATTTCAATGATTGCGTATGTAATTTTATGTAGACTATAGTTACTTGACAAGGAAATAATTCACAATGGTTAACTGAAAGTTTATTCCATGAAGGACAAGAAGTTATACTTGCACTATAGAGATTTGACAAAGTTGCACCTTGAAAACCTCAAGTATAGCCTGAAAGACTTCTATGCATGAGTACATTTGGGCAAATGAAAGAGCTGCATCGAATATGGAAAAGTAGTAGAGAGCTGAATCAAATAATATAGGCATGCAAGACAGAAACCTGAGAAGGCATTGGTGGCCCTAAATTTGTGTTTAAGGGTCAGAAAAAAGGTGGAAACACCAAAGGAAACAAGGATGGAGATGGTGAAAAGACATTTGAAAAAGCATGTAATGGTAGCAAATGTTATCCTTTATTGGAATAATTTTCAAAAAAGGATCTGTAAATAAACCTTGCATTGTTCAGCATGATTCAATATCTGTACATGTATGTCATGATAAGAACTACACTATATTTGCAATTAAATTGGTAATATTCTTTTATCTGGCAGTTACTGTTATTGGACGTTAAAAGTACTTTTATTACCTTATTGCTTTAATTGAGTAAGAGTTGGTTTGAGATTGATTGATTAATTGATTTATCTCTTTAGAGTTACACCTTATTTTTCAGAAATCAGACTTTATGTGTCAACGCTAATGGTGTCTGGCTTGATCACATTGTATTTCCAGACTTTTGCTGAACCTGCTTCTCTGTTCTCTTTACGGTTTAGTGACTAGAATAAGCTTCTTAACAGGTTTCATCAAGTGGATAGCAATGAATTGACCATTGCAGTGAACTTTTGGTGGAAGTCAAATATGATGTCTAGCATGTTAGAACATATGGATGGATACTATTTACGCCGGATATTGAGCAGGTACCACTCTTGTTTCTGCAGGTTGTTTTTCTTTGGGTAGCTAAGAGGTACTATTGCATCTAATTTGTGCTGAATAGTGTTGGTGTCTGTTTTGGAGTGCATGCATTCATGCTTTCTGTACATAGTATATGGTAATTGTAGAAAAGATCATTTATGCCAAACTAATGCATGCTGAGCAACCCACTAAATTATCATATGCATAAAGTTTAGGTGATTATGAAATTCTCTTAATATGTTATGTTCTTTCTTTCTTTGTGAAACAACTGACATCAATTTCTTTTACTTTTTTTCTTCTTTTTTATGATGGCGTATGCTTGTCAAACCATTGACACATAGAAAAGATTGGTCGACAAGGAGATGGTGCGCATCTTACTAATTTCATCTTTCCTTTATAGATACAAACTTTGCCTTTCGTTATCTTTATATGTATGAAGGAAGCACATAGTAAGCATACTTCCCTTTCTTTGTATGGCTGCAAAACTCTTTCCCGCTTCATTTCATTGAGTTGAAGCTGAAAGCAGAAAATTGGAGCATGTATGGTATCTGATTACTCCAGTTTTCCAACTGTATCTTGTACATGTTTTGGATCAATCCTGTTGGCTGTGAGAGATTAATATTCCCTTTGACATCTTTTAGGTATCTTTCAGGAGTTGAAAGTCCCAACTTGTTGGAACAAATGTAAATTGAATATGTAGGTTGGTCAAGTGTCAATGTGATTTAACTTGAAATGCATCTGTTATTTTGTTGTTTTTTAAAGTTCATCTTCTTGGATGAACATCACCATGATTTATTGGCCCTGATTGCTAATGTACAGCCTGTCATACGTTTACTCATATTGGTGTTAATTATTTGTGCATAAATTTTCAGTGCTTGCTTTAAATGATGTTATATTAGTTTGCATCAAATGGGATGCTAGTCTGTAGTTGGATGATAGAGAGGCTTGGTATGCAAGAGACTGATAGGATCATGGAGTATCAGTACTATGGTTGCCTGATATTAGATGGAATTATAGATGCAAAGTTATCTTATAAACATTAGATCATAATAATGGTACTTTAATTGTAAATTGACGTGAGGAGTCAAGTGATAGTCGCAAATAATTACCACAGTAAACAAGTTTGTTACTTATGAGTAAACTAAGATCATAAATGATATGCTAAACATATTTTAGTGACATTTTGACACTGCTTTTGGATAAAATTATGACCATTGTTATTAAAGTAATTTGAAGCTTACATGCGAAAAGGCATGATGATGTTATATAATCAGTGTATACTCCGAAAGACCAAACCTGTTTATGTGTCATTTTAATCAATCAAGCCCTTAAGTGATCTTCTTTTACTGAAAAGGCTATATATATGGTTAGAAATCTTTGAAGAATAGGAGCAAGATAATTCTCCAATATGTACGAAATCGGACAACATATATGGAAGATGAAATTTAAGATTAATTTTGAATACTTATCAATGGAGGTAGTGAATGTGAAAATTTAAGTAAATGAGAAAGAAGCATTTCAATTTTTTGACCATTGAAAATGTAAAGATTTTTATGGAAGTGGATAGACTCTGAGTTAGTCCCGAATCAGCCATATTCTTGTCTTGTATTATTGCTAATGACTAAGGAAATTTGGAATCTTTTCATATCTGTCTATCTTAAAATAGTTCTGCCATTATTTTAGTGTAGTCTTGTTCTTCTTATATTAGCTTTCAGTATAAGCACTCCAAGAAGTTTCAAAGTTATGATGAACTCCAAATCCCCATATAAGTGCAAATTTTCTGAGAGATTTGTCTCGCTTTTTGTTCATTAACTTTGCAAACCTCCACCAGCTGTTTGAAAGCAAGAAAATAGCTATAGCTGCTGACCCTTGTTCGGCCTAAATAATGCTTTTCTGTCATCTAGTCTCGTGAAGAACTAAAGAAATGATCAAAACTAGTTAATACCAGAAAAGACGGTATCAACTGCTCATATTTGTCCATTTCACAATTTTTTGTTTTTAAAAGTCCATCATCATTTACATTTTATTTTATCATTATTATCACATCTTGCAGGCCTAGGGTTAGGACTGCCTAATAAGTTTGGTGGCTCTATTTCAAGGACTATTAAGGTTTTAGATCAATTTCTGGATGCTGTCCAGATATTCTGCAGCACAAATTGAATGCGGGAACCACTAGATTGGGATCTCCTATGGTTCCATAATGCAGTTATGAAAGAAGTTCTAATTTTATCCAGAAATTCGAGCATGCAGGAGTACAAAGATGTCATGCAGAGATCACAGGAATATGACATAATAATGATGAAGCAATCATAAGAAGACATTCCGATGCAAGAAAGTTGAGCATAGGGGGAGATATATGTATCAGATCACATTATAATAGCAGAAATTAACAATTATTCTTGCAAAACAAAGAAAAAACTAACAAATGGGAATAGAAGATATAAAAGAATGAAAAGTGAATGAGAAGAAATAGAGGAGAAGAATAAGAGGGTCACAATATGGATGAAGAAGATGAAGATTTTTTTCCCCAAATATCCAATCTGAGTATACAATGTTTCATACGGGATCTTGTAAAAACAACAAATCTAAATTCTGAGATCCATAAAATAACTCCATGAGATAGCCTGCCCCTTCGCATGGTGGCAAGGGCAGGGGGATGTGGTGTAATCCCCAATAAATCAAGGGATCACTGGTAGATTTAGATTCAAATTTGAATTTAGTTCTGATTTTGCACTTCTTTGGAAGCCTCTTTCAAGTGATGCTATGAAATGGAAGCAAATCCAACTGCATATCTGATTATCAGCATGAAATCTGATGTTAGACAACAGTG
Organism: Phoenix dactylifera; assembly: GCF_009389715.1. Taxonomy (NCBI): domain Eukaryota; kingdom Viridiplantae; phylum Streptophyta; class Magnoliopsida; order Arecales; family Arecaceae; genus Phoenix; species Phoenix dactylifera. Next base: position 413,264 of record NW_024067765.1, on the reverse strand, counting down.
TTTAGCTCAGCAGAGAGAAAATAGTTAAAGAAAGAGTAGAAAAAGGAGAGAGGGTCAGCAGAATATAAGAATAAGAAGATAGGGCAGAAGAATGTAGGCCTGCAGCAACTTTTTAATCTCAAAATAAACTCTGCATTCTGTTTTTTCAGCTACATATGCATCTATTGTAATAGCATCAGCAAGCCGCCTCTCCTAACTGTACCAGGACTGTTTTAAAAGGAAATGATCTCACCCAAAAACAACTAAGCAATACATTTACTTGATAAGAACAACTAGCCTCCATTGTGACAGAAATTAAGACTCTTAGTCATGAATAGAAAACTATAAAGCATCGACTAAAATACAAAAAAAGATCCAGTTACATGTCATGGTACTGTAGCTTAAACAGCAACAGTGAACAGTGTGCTGCAGTTTTTGGCTGATGTGGTGCTTTTATGTTAAATCTTGTTGCATCAGAAGGGAATCTTGGGTGCGTGGAATATGGGAGAGGAGGCAGGTGCTCCTTCTTATCCTCTCTTTTTTCTAATGGCTGGCCCCTTCCATGTGCCTGTAACTTTTGTTTGCTGATATGGCTTGCAAGTTTAGCCACATCAGCAACAAATCTAATGTTGCAGAGGAACATGAGGAACATCTTAAGCATTATTTGCTGTTGAATTACAGACATGAAAAAGAGGGACATTGAATAGATAGGTATATGCTTATGTTTCCTTGAACGTCATTAAAGGACTTCTTGATTGAGTATTGTTATTTCAGTATGACAATCATATTGCATGTGTCTAACCATTCTAATTTTAGTGGGTGTCCCCAAGCAAAAATTAGGTTGTTTTTGAATAATTGAAATATATATGGAAAAAATAGGGTATGAAATAAGCAGCCTAAACATCTACCAAATTGATTATTGTTATTTTAAGATGATAATCCCATTGAATGCTTCTATAACCAAATTCTAAGATTAACAAGGAACTTATTGAAATGTTAGAACTTTGCCTCAAGCTCCAACACTGCAAGTAGCAGAAATGTTCAGCATATAACATTAGGAAAAATAACAAAAAATCATTAATTCATTATTAAGCTGGGAAAGATTCATTGATGACCATTGTTGGTCACTTGAAAGCTTGTGAGTTTATCATCATCCTTCCTAGAGACCCAAACATAGTTGATGAGGATCTCTCATCATCTAATCCTTCACAATCAATTTCTTAGCCTGTTTCACCCACTTTGGAATCTCCCTTTCTCTTTTCTCCTGCACAAACTGCTAGATGCTTTAGCCACTTTTAATCAAGCTTTTATTAATTATGTGGTATCTGATGGACAAATTTTAGTTCTATTACTTTGTATGTTAGTCATATTGTAAGTATCATATGCACTGAACAGGTGCATCTTGTTATATTGATATTCTTATGAAAATACAAACTTAGCTTTTTGTGTTGCTTCTTTCTTACTCCTACACTGAAATCTGCTCTAACACCAGCTGCTATAGAATTTTTTTTCAAAAGCTCTTAGGAATTGTTTCTTTTAGCCAGAATGGAAAACCATGCTAATGAAGGATAATCATGGATAAGTGTAACAACCCAGGACTTCACCTAAAATGGCTAGTCAGAAGATATTGTTTGGATTCCTTGATCCTGTATAAGTACCCAAGATCTACCTAGCGAATAATCGCTGTGGGACTAAACACACGCCCATACGTGTCCTTACATACTCCCTTCGTTTAAGCCATGACATACTCGTCAGGCTAAGGGTTTAAATTTATTCAAATCTAATCACAAGCATTACGATCGGCCTGTGGTTAGCCCCAATGGATCCCTGTTGCAGTGTTATCTAGTCCACATAGGTTATGGGCCAGATCCGCTATAATACCATTTGTAACAACCCAGGACTTTACCCAAAAAGGCTAGTCGAAAAGTATTATTTGGGTTCCTTGATCTTGTATAAGTACCCAAGATCTACCTAGCGAATAACCGATGTGGGACTAAACACACGCCCGCACGGGTCCTCACATACTCTCCCTATTTACCTGCACAAGTGCCATGTATTGTTGAGTTCGAACTTTTAATTCAACTAATATCTGGACTCTGGAGCTTTATTTAAAGTTTATAAACCACTTAGACGAATTAACTATTCAAAGTCTGCTTCTTCACATGTGAAGGTTGTCTAGGAGTCATGTTTGGCCTTTTTATGTCCATCCATGATTTGTTAATTTGGAGATTTGTTGCCATATTTCTTGTACCTATTATGATTTTCATGTTTAAGTTACAAATTTTAAGTGTGCAAGGATTGATTCTTCTTCCTTTTGGTATAGGACAGAATCAGATGTTGCGCAACAGTATGGTTCACAATTTTAAAGGTACAGAAAATCCTGCAGTCACTCGTGAAGGCTCAGAAGGTTTGCTTTCCTTCCGTGCCATTTTTTAATGAAGCATTTTCAGAAAATATATAACTAATAACTTTGTGGAGTTTTCAAGCTTTTGTGCCAGCATCCCTATACTCGCGTGAGTTTGGTGGTGAAAGAATTAGTATTACATGGCATGATTTGAAGTAGCTGGTGTAGTCATAGTGGAGTAGTTAAAACTAAGTGTCTATTTGGGAAAAAAAAGTGAGCTCACGTAAGTGTCACTTCAGCATGTTAACATCCTGGAGAGCTGGTGGAGGCATTGTTGTGATGTGAAGTTTTTCTTTCTCCATCCTAGATCATATTTGTTACTTGACTTCTATGATAATAGGAACAGACTTTTTTTTTGTGTTCAGAATGGAATTTAATCAGTTTTTGTCATCTGTCTGATGGCCTGTACGGGAAGTGTGTCATTAGTCTTATGTCCAGGTGTCCCGCATTTTATTAACTAATAAAATTGTAGGTTCTCGTCCTGCCTTTCGCTAAAAAAATTCTTTTCCATTTCTTTAGGAGTCTGATAAATATAAAGAGGAAACCAATGCAAACCCTAACCATGGCTTATCCCAACTAATTCGAGAAATAGTGCAAACTCAAGAATTAAACAATATAATGTTAAAACTTTTTTATCATATGCATGTGTATTATGGTGCCTCAACCAAAGATTATAAAGTCATAATTGTAACTTCATATTCATCATCTTATTTTTTTTTTCTTGTTGGCATTGCCTAATTATCCATTTATTATGTAGTAAATCCACGTAAAGGCACCTCTACAATTTCTCGCTGTTGCTGCTTTAGATTTCAAAAGATATTATGCAACCTTCCACAAGTACACCCAGAATTCTAGGCTGATCTATGATGGACAAATATGGAAGGGTAATATGATTATGTTTGTTAAAATGAGTATTTCTTATATAACAAGAACCGAAAAATGTTTCTGTTTGTTCTCCTTGTATGTTCATAGATTATACATTTATAATATTTGTAGGCTGGTTGCTAATGCATCCAAGGATTTAAGGGGTTACCAACTGGAATCAATGATATATTTCAAATATGATTCAAAAAGGATTAGTTTGAAGGAGAATTAGTGAAGTAGCAGCTAGCTGAACACTATGGAGATATGATATCTGAACAATGAGGAGTGACTTCATGAAGAGGGCCTGGAACCTTTAAGAGAAAGATATTTTATCTTGTGACACTTACCAACATGCCTTAAGTCAAACATATATCACAAGAATAGATTTGATACAAAGCAGACCATTTTAATCAAGCTTAACGTTTATCCAATTAAGCAACTAAAATGGACTGTTGAGCTTTTGAGTTTAAATTTGCCTACAGTTGAGAATATACAATTAAATCTAGAAAATTTTTAATCTACCTCAAATATTATTGCATGAGATCATGCATAAGTCCTATTTAAAGTACTCTATGAAACCCCTTTGAACAGTATCTTAGGTGTTCTATTTCGCAATCCTCTATTTCACCTTTTGTTATCTGAGATCTCTTCGTTATGTTTCAAGGGATTGAAAACTTGGTTTAGCTTTTAGCAGTTTCATTAGTTCCGGCTCCAATTTTTGCAGTTTCAACCCAAAAAAAAGAAAATATTTGAACATTAAGGAAAAATCAGAAGGATTAAAGACAAACAATAAAAATACTTGACACTAAGTTGTAGTTTTTGTTACTCTTTATGGTTTCTGACCTATATTTTCAGTTTTTCTGTGCTGAAAGAAGTAAAAAAAAAATACAAATTTTTTAAGAAGTAAAAAGTCATGCTTCACATCATTTAAATATCATATATCAGTTTTATTTAATGATAATCCAACACATGACAACATAATGTATATGAGAGTTACTCTTTGGATAGGCAGAGTGTTACAGACTTAAGTATGATCTAGGTAAATATCGTACATGTGGCATATCTGGTCGCCATTCCTTTTGGTCAATGCCTCTAGTTTACAGTTGATGAAATGGCACCCCAAGGGCAGTATTAGAGATGCTGGATGCATATCTAATTGGCTTATTTGTAAGGTAGTTTCACCAGAGTACACGCTTAGCAATAAACATTGTTAAGAAACATTAATGGAATGCACTTGTGATGTTCATTTGTAGTTAATTTGTAGAATTTCAGCCCTTAGGATTTTTTTCTAATTGGCATTTCTAAGTATTATTTTGCACCATTATTCTGTTACCTTAAATTGGAATAACTAGTTGTGTATTTTAGAAACTCTGCCTTACTCTCAACACAGTTAAAAAATGAGATTCATGCTTGAAGTTTTGGATAGCGAGATATAAATTCTTTATAATACTTGGATTTTATTACAAAAATTGCATGCCTATCCTTAAATTGTCTTCTTTGTCAAAGTTTCATTGTGCTTTGTTCTGGATATTAAGCATAAACTTGTCTACTATGCAGAAAGATTGTCCTGCCAAAGTTACAATGATTGTCTTATCAAATTACAGGTGACCATGACTTTGATTCCAATCACCAGAAAGAGGGCTCAAAAGGGATTTGTGGCAAGCATGGTCTGTTGCAGCAGCTAGAACCCCATGCACTTCGTCTGCTATATGAACTTTTATCTTTGGTTCATGACACTGTTAAAGCTAGTGGCCAAGATCAAGCTGTGGATTCCAATTCTTTGAAAGATCTATCAGTCAATTCAAGGGCTGAATACAAGCAGATTGCAACAGATGGTTCTTGTCTTATGGAAAATGATCCTGTTGCAAGCATCTTTTTGGCTGTTGAACCCCTTTTACTACACAGAATCCTACTAGTCCTGGTGGTAAGCATGAATTTTCTTACTAATCATGTTGATTTTGTGATTTTTTTTTCTTAGACTATAATATAATGATGCATCACTATAAATGCCATAAGTTACATAGAAATAAACAATTTTAAACATAACATACATAAGTGTTCTACTTCTACATAACTTATCTTTACTATCTAATTCCTTCGCAGAAAAAAATTATAAACAAGTGAGTGTTATGAAATTGAATCTTTTGTTGGCATATTATTTTTGTAATTGTGTTGCCTTAATTTTTGTAAATAGAAGCTGTCGTTATGAACCATATTAACTTTTTAACATCATAAAGTTGTAATTAGTTCATAAGCTGATGGTTCAACGTCACTTGGTTTGTAGGACAAATTAAAGATGGCCTACATATGTGTGGAAGGTCCTATGGATGAGTTCAATCTAGATTTCTGATCAAGCTTATTGCTTGTCTAGTTTTTGGAAATAAGGCAGAAGAGAGATATTTTGGCTGCTGTGATCAAATAAAGATTCAAATACACCTGCTCTAGGGTTTTGGTGATGGAGAAAGATGGGAGGAACAATATTTTAATGGTTTTTAGGCTAGACAAAAGGATCTATAGTTGACCTATAAGTGAAATTCAGCAAAAGTGCATGCAGATCTTTTCTTAATATAATATAAATGATATACAAAAAGGTTAAGAAGAAAATCAAAGAAAAGATCGACATTCTACTAGGACAGGAAGAGAAGCAGAATAGACAAAAAGAAGAAAGAAACACAGAAGAAGGGATAGAAGGGGCTGAACCTGTCCAATTAGAAATTTCTCATCCATTCAATATTTTCATGTACAATAATTTGTGAGCTCTGATAGACCCTTTTATAGACTGTTTATGACTTCTTCTCTAACTTCAAACTCTTTACACCTGAAAGTTTCCTAAAAATGTAAATCTGGAATCATACAAGTTCCTATGTAAAAAGGCACCTAAAATGGTTAAAATTTGACTTATCCAAACCAACATATACATAAAGTAGTACTTGTCCACCAATTCCATTGAAAATAAGACTCTAAAACCCACTTCTAAAGGAACCTAAATAAAAGTTCCGAAAATACAAAAAATATCTAAGATCAGTTAATAGTTTTTATCCGCCATCACCGGGTCAATGTTAGACGTCAAAATATGTTAAGAGTGGAGAAACTTGACATATGTCAAAGTACAACATTTCAGGAGAATTTATTGAACAGAAAATATGAGAAACATGACAGACATATTTTGGCAAGTTTGGGGACATGTTCAAGAGATGGTTGAATATGTTTATGTCAAGATAGTATGATTTTGCATTAGCTGTTTAGCTAAATTGAGAAGATTTTGTAATGAGTAATGTTCTTGGCATCAAAGTTTGTGTTTCAAAGCCAGGTAGTGTAATTCATCAAGTTGAAAGTGCATTATATGTTTTCCTATTGGATCATCTGTCTTGTATTTTTATTAGCCACCCACTTTGATGAGATATTGAAAAAATCTCTATTACTTCAATCAAGTATATCGAGATTGGATTGTTGTTCTTAACATTTAAGATAGAGTTGAAAGTCCATAATGTCATTTGTTCAATTAAGGGACCTTACTTAAATTTGTCTTGGTCAGGACAAAATAGTTTCCCCCTGTGGAATGACAGAAAAGATGATTATATTTATATGATGTTAATCAAATTTTGTCACGTTGACTATCATAGTATTATTTGTTTATTTATTTATTATGGCAACATGATTGCATTCTTTCTTTTGAAATGGCAACTTATTGAAATCTATCACTATACCATTCTTTTTAGCATCACTTCCCAAGATCATTAGAGGCTCTCATCCTGCACATGCTTTCACCAACAGCAGCAGAAGTTCTTACACGGAAGTTTGATGGGATGGATCAACAGACCACTAAAGAACAACAGTATGGATAATCCTAATGTGTCTTACCTTTTTAATAGGTTCACATAGACAATATTTGTGAAGTCTCTCCATTACATTTCGTGCAGGGATGAATTTTACCAGCTATTCTATAGCATATTCGATGATCAGTATGCTGCAATGGATTCAATTTTGAATGGAAAGGAGTTGTTTGCTTTTCAGGTATCTCATATGCATGAGTGGCCTATTCTATCTTAAATTAGTTTCTTTATAATTTGTCTGGCATAACTAGAATGAGATATTGTATCCTTAGACATAGAATAATGTCTTGATGCTTCTTCTACTAGATCTCCATTACTTATTCTATTTAGATTAGACTTGATTCCTTTAGATATCCACGCATACATAGGATCCAGCGTTTTATCACCATTGCCTTTCCAAATGTGTTTTCTTAATTTCCGAAAGAAGCATACTGAGGAGAGAAAACAGACCTTTTCTTACTGCTTCAGTTACATTATATTCTAGACCTTTTCCATGGTTTTAGCCTCTATTGAAAGACAATTGCTATTAATCAGGGCTTGGAGTTTTCAAGGATGCTTGTATTTGTATCTCGTGAATTTGAGCAAAACTGTGTAATGAATTGCAGGCATTCAGGAACGTTCTAGATCAATATCTTGGCGTAAGCATTAACAAGCCCAAGTAGTTCAGTTTAAACTAACAAATAATGCATCAGAAGAAATGAAGCCAATAGCGCGATAATTCTTGAGGACATACTATGTGCTGCATGAAGTTCAAGGTTGTCCCTCATTTCTTGTCATCACATAGCTACACTTTGTCAAATGATTTCTGAATTGTTGCCTTCCTCTCTCAGATGATATATATGACAACTGATGTTATGCACTCCAGATGGATGCAGAATCTTGCTCTTATTCATGGGACTGGCTCGTCAGAGAACATAACTGCATCCCTGCCCTCCTTTGTCAGGGCTTACACATAATGGGGTTGTTTCAAAGTTCCAATCTGCCGAACTGGGATTATAAATAGAGGTACCGCAAGAACAAACTTTGAAATGTAAGTGGACTTATGAATTCCCAGTAGGTTTGTAATGTGATTGGAGCTTCCTTCTCCAGACCATATTCTGTAATTGATGGAACTTGAGCAAGTACTAGCTCTTGGTCCGTTTTGTGGCTGTGGAGCTAAGGCAAAGAACTTTCGAATATCTTGTGCCACAAAAAAAAAAGAACTTTCGAAGATCATATGCAGACTGGCATGGATTTTTGATGATTTGGTATGATTCAAACAATTTTTCATAAGGAAAAACAGTCAAATTTATGTGTTTGGATGCAGCGACTCAAATTCTAAATAAATAGATCACCTAATGAGAAATTCTTCTATTGCTCCTCTCAGATAGCCTGTAGCCTCTCTCTCTCTCTCTCTCTCTCTCTCTCTCTCTCTCTCTGTGTGTGTGTGCTGCTTTCTCCCAATTTATTTAGTTTTTCAGCTCTGCTCCGTTATATACATTCAAATTCAATCTAAACTGGTCCACATGTAAAGTGAACAATAGAGACCAATAAGAAAAAAAAATAAAGGGAGAGAGTAATTCTGAGAACATAGAAATTAAACCCGGATCGGAAAACTCCCATATAGTTGCTCACCTAAAAATAAAAAGATCATCAGCAGACATCAAAAGTGCTATAGGTTGAGCTATCCTAGGCTCATATACACCTTGCAAGGAGCCCTCTGCCTCTTTCTATCTCATCCATCTTGAGAAAGCTTCAGATCATACAATGAATAGGTAGGGACAGCCTTGCGTGTGACCATGCGTAGGTCGAAAGAAACCTTCTCCCACTCCTTATCTAAAAAAAATAGAGAATGACAATGAAGATATACATGCCATATGTCAATTTTCTAAAATGAGTAGAAAAACCAAGGTGGTGGAATATTGAGTCACGGACCATTAGACCTTGGCCATATCCAGCTTCAAAGCCAAAACGTCCGGTCTTTCCTGAGGCTATGTATCAATAAGCAAAACAAGCCTTGGGTGCATTGAACTCACTAGACAAACATTAAATGAAAGTTGGTAAAGATGAAACAAGTTAAGACTACTTAAAGTCTTAGCAACAATTAATTAACCTTGGGAAGTTGCAGCAAAACTCAACTATTTTGACTAGGTTCATCCTTCATTTGCAAGCCTCAAAATGTCCTTTAGCCTTCCAAAAGCCTATGATAAATGCACCATAAAGAGGAGTCCGAATTTGAAAGGTTTAGACTCCTCTTTTCCATGTTAAATAATTAATTGGGCTGGATATTGTCGAAATGGACTTGCCACATATTAACCATCTTCAAGTCCAAATCTTCATGTGGGCTAGAACCTTCTCCTTGGGCTTGAGTTAATAAAGTTTGGACAGCTTCTTGAAGTTTCTTGGCCCGAGCTCTTGTGATTGGCCCAATTGGAATCTCCACATCATCTTAAGCATCTTCTTTGTCCTTGTCAAAGTCCTTGAGCTGGATCATATCATTCTCCCCTTCTTGAAAAGGGTTCGTCCTTGAATCAAGATCTGCATAAAAGAGAGAGAGATCAGAAACATTAAAGGTAGAACTAATATGAAACTCACCTTTAAGATCAATTTTGTAAGCATTATCATTGATATTTCCAGTACTCATTCCCACATAGATCGAGCTTTGATTTTCGTTGGCTAGGGAATCTCTCTTTGCAAAAATGTACCAAAATCAAGTCTCCTGATTGAAAAATGACTTCCTTTCTTCCTCTTTTGGTATGGGCAGCAGCTTGCTCATTTCGTTTAAGGATATGTTGGCATGCTTCTTCATGGATTTTCTTCACCTTTTCAGCTTTCTTCTTCCCATCTAAACTGGTAATCTTGTTAACAGGTAAAGGAAGTAAATCCAATGGAGTTAATAGGTTAAAACCATAAACAACTTCAAATGGTGAATAAGAAGTAGAAGAATGCACAGTTCTATTATAAGCAAATTCAATAAAAGGAATGCAATCTTCCCAAGTCTTCAAATTCTTTTTAATTATAGCACGCAACAAAGTACCTAAAGTCCGATTCACAACCTCTGTTTGACCATCTGTTTGAGGGTGACAAATAGTAGAAAATAACAAAGTTGTTCCCAACTTACCCCACAAAACTCGCCAAAAATGACTAAGGAACTTAACATCCCTATGACTAACAATTGTCTTAGAAAGACCATGAAGACGAACAACTTTCCTAAAGAACAATTCAGCAATATGAACGGCATCATCAGTTTTATGACAAGGGATGAAATGTGCTATTTTAGAAAATCGGTCCACAACAACAAAAATTGAATCTTTTCCCTTTCTAGTTCTAGGTAAACCTAAAACAAAATCCATAGAAACATCAGTCCAAGGGTGACTAGGAATAGGTAAAGCTTTGTATAATCCATGAGGTTTCACTCTTGATTTGGCCTTTTTACAAGTGACACATCTGTTGCAAATTCTGTCAACATCTCTTTTCATGTGAGGCCAAAAGAAATGTTCTTTCAAAATTTTCAGAGTTTTAAAAATACCAAAATGTCCCATTAATCCTTCCCCATGAGACTCCCTGACAAGAAGCTCACGTAAAGAACACTTCGGAACGCAAAGCTTATTTTCCCGAAATAAGTACCCATAAAATTTTTCAAAAGGTTTTGTTTCACAAGCTTCAAAAACTGTTGAAAACTCAGAATCTTGTGGGTACAACTTCTTGATATGTTCAAACCCCAAAAACTTTGCTGAAAGAGTAGAAAGAAGAAATACCTTCTTGATAAAGCATTAGCAACAATATTATTTTTACCTTGCTTGTATTGGACAACATATGGGTAACATGTCAATAAACTCAACCCAACGAGCATGCCTTCAATTAAGCTTACCTTGGCTCTTCAAATGCTTCAAAGATTCATGATCGATGTGAATAACAAACTCCTTTGACCATAGGCAGTGTTGCCACGTTTCTAACGCTCTCACCAATACGTAGAGTTCTTTGTCATAGGTGGAGCAGTTCAAGACAGCTCCACTCAACTTCTCGCTAAAGTAAGCCAAGGGTCTCTTATCTTGTATTAGGACAGCACTTATACCAATACCAGAAGCATCACATTCGATTTCAAAAGTTTATAGAAATCTGGTAAAAGTAATAAAGGGGCAGAACTTAGCTTTTCTTTCAAGGTGTGGAATGCTTTCTCTTGTGCTTCACCCTATTTGAATTCAACACTTTTCTTAATGATTTTTGTCAATGGAGCAGCCATAGTGCTAAAGTTTGGAACAAACCTTCGGTAGAATCCCGCCAAGCCATGGAAGCTTCTAACTTCTTTTTTGGATAAAGGTAAGTGTGTATATATCCAAATTGAAGAAATGACGTACAAATGCACAGGGGCATACCCCAGAAATCAAAGGCTAGGAGGGCATACCCCTCTAGCCACAACAACTAACTACAAAGCTTGTAAGAACAAAATGATGAGAGTATCAAAAGATATCATCAGAGAATCCTCACGAACTGTGAAGCCATCTATTAGCAGGAGATGGACTCACACCCCGTGTGAGATTAATCCGAGTCACAATACAAAAAGTAATCTCTCTCAGAAGAATACTCATGTGTAGGGCCATCGCCATGCAAACGAGCATTACGTTCCCTCCAAATGTAGTAGACCGCAGCTGCCACCATAAGCTTTGCAGTTCGACCCAAGAGTGAATGACCATCCATTTGAGAAAGCCAAGAGATTGTATCCATCCATCTACTCGAGGCCCACGGAATATTACACTTGGCACAAAGAACGGACCAGATGTGCTGAGAGAATGGGCACTCAAAAAATAAATGATCCACATCCTCATGCCCACCCCCATACAAAACACATTGGGCGATCTGAATAATGCTAAAGCGTATAAGCTTAGCTTGAGTATACAAAGCATCCTGGATGGCTAACCAAAGAATAAAGGACATCCTTAGAATAGCTTGGCTATGCCAAACAAGCTTCCACCAGTCCATGGGCGCAACGACTCCCAAACACCACGAACAGAGAAGGAACCCTTCGGAGTATCAATCCACTACAAGACATCCGGCCTTCTGCTATCTGGCCGGAATGAAGTAGGAGTACTACTAATGAGCTCAAGCCATGCAGGGTAGCGAGAGATAGGCCAGCCACTCCTGGCCGTCAATAATAGCCTCCACCTTGGCATTCTGCCCAAGGCCAGAATCATAGATAAACCTTTCCCCAAATACCTCAATAAGAGGACGAAGGGGATGCCAATGGTCAAACCAAAGTGAAATACTACTCCCATTGCCCACTCAATATCTCAGCTTCCATCGGACAAGGCTACGAAGACTAAGAATCTTCCGCCAACTCCAAGAGCAATCCCTGGGGCATTTGATCTCCCAAATACTTCTACCTTGCAAAAGATAAGAGCGAACCCAAGAAGACCAAAGAGAGTTACCGTCATCATTATAGAGAGCCCATAAGTGTTTGGTCATGGCTGCCCTATTCCAAGTCACCATGTTCTTAATGCCCAAACCCCCTTTCTCCTTAGGCAAACAAATATTGTCCCATGCTACCTTCGCACATCTAGTGCTAAGCTCACAACCCTTCCAAAGGAAAGAGCGTAAAGTGGATTCTACCTTCTTAATAATTGATTTGGGCAAGATGAATAAGGAGGACCAATAAACTTGGATGGAAAACAAAATAGATTTGATGTGTTGTAATCTACCTGCAAAGGAGAGAGCACGGCAAGTCCAACTCTTGGTTTTGGCAATAATCAGGTCCACCAACATCTTATGATCAGTAGCCTTTAACTTAGTCATTATATGCGGCAAACCAAGATACCTAATCGGAAGCGCTCCTTCATTATACCCGAGGATATCCAAAAGCTGCATTCGAAGATCGGAAGGCACTCCACAAATGAACATGCTGCTCTTATCTGGATTTGGTATAAGTCCAGAGAAGTCTCGAAATTGCTGAAGACAACCACCGATCAAAGACACAGAAGCCAAATCCGCTTTACAGAAAATCATAAGATCATCTGCAAAGCACAAGTGAGAGATCTTTTTCTTTTCACAACGACAATGGTACTTGAAACCACTGTCCCTTACCATATTAGCCATCAAACCCGAAAAGACCTCCATGGCTAGGACAAAAAGATAAGGTGACATAGGATCCCCTTGCCGCAAGCCTCGACCCCCAGGGAAGAATCCATGAAGTTCGCCATTAATAGAGATGGAGAAGCAAGTAGTGGAGATACACTCTGCAATCCATCTAACAACTCTATCCGGAAACCCCATAATGCGTAATACAGCCAGTAAAAAATTCCACCGAACGGAGTCATATGCCTTCATTAGATCTACCTTAAGAGCTCATCTCGGAGAGCCACCAGAGTGATGATAGTTCCGCATTAACTCTTGGCAGAGGATAATATTATCACTAATATGTCGACTCACAACAAAGGCCGTTTGGAAAGGTCCCACCAATTCCGGAAGTACCACCTTCACCCTATTTACTATGAGCTTTGCAATACACTTGTAAACAGTGTTACAACAAGAAATTGGTCTAAAGTCCTTTACCTTGGTAGGGTTTTGAACCTTAGGAATCAAAGAAAGTGTTATAGCATTTACTTGTTTCAGAAGATGCTCGGAGGAGAAAAAGATTGGATAGCCGCTATGACATCTGCCCCAACTATATTCCAAGCCTTCTTAAAGAAGCCAGCACTAAAACCATCCAAACCGGGAGCCTTGTTATCCTTCAAAGAGAACATCACCATCCTTATTTCATCATCTGAAACAGATCGATCTAAATCCTCCCTCTGAATCTCAGCGAGCCGCTTTGGAAGGACTCGCTGAAGCATGTCCTCATCAACACCCGCAACCGCATGAGAACCTAGAAGATTCTGAAAGAACTGCACAATGGTGTCACTGACCTCACCCGGAGTCTCCACCTGAGCCCCATCATCAGTAGAAATAGATGTGATCTTGCTACGACTCTGAAAAAGCTTCATAGATTAGAAGAAGAACCTCGAATTCTTGTCTCCCAAATTCAGCCACTGAACCCGAGCCTTTTGCTTCAAAAAACTTTCTTCCGTTCTGCTCAACTCCAAATAATCCTTAATGAGCCTTGACTCCTCGGTGTGAAAAGTTGAGTCAAGGGGATGATGCTGAATCATACGTTGCACCTTCTCCAAAGCCTCTTTAGCTCACACCACTCGCCGAGGCAAATTTGTAAAGAACTCCTTATTGAACTTTTTCAACTCCCCTTTCAAATGCTTCAACTTATGGCATAGTTGATACATCGGACTTCCTTTTACATCTATAGCCCATGCCTTAGCTACCACGGATAGAAATTGCGGATGCTCAGCCCAAAGATCAAAGAATTTAAATGGTATTTTTCGCGAAGGTAAGGCAGCAAGTGTTACCACCATTGGAGAATGATCTGAAACACCGGAGGGAGGAAAGTAAGCTTCAAAGCCTGAAAAGTCACACTCCCATCTCAAATTGGCAAGGACCCGATCTAGCTTCTTCATAATAGGAGCCTTGTCCGCCGATTAGACCACGTGAAGAGACAGCCATTCTGTCGTAAATCACTTAGGCCAGATTGAAATAAATAAGTAGCAAGGTCATTATGCCAATAAGGCCAACTATGAGAGCCCCCAACCATCTCCTCTTGTGACTTTATATCATTGAAGTCCCCCATGAGCACCCATGGAGAAGATTCCCATCCCACATTGCGAGAAACTAAATCAGCCTACAATTCACTCCGCTTAATAGGGCAATTATCACCATACACAATCGAGATAATGAAAGAGGAATTCTTAGCAAGATTCCTAACATGCACATGCATCACTTGGTCGGATGAATTTATAAAACCACATCCACCTCCTGAGGATTCCAACCAATCCAAATCCGTCCATGAGAAGAAGCATTATAGTTGCACAGTAAATCCCAATTTCGAAAGATGGTGTTCGCCACCTTTTCTTTATTTCTCTCTTTAACTTTAGTTTTGACCAAACCACAAAGTGACAATCTTTCCTTTCAAAATAAGTTGTTGCACTTCTGAATGCTTGAAAGGGTCATTCAAACCCATAACATTCCAACAGCCAATAATCATTAAAACTAAGAAAAGAGAGAGAAATCAAGCTCCATAAAGGATTACCTCCGTTTACCCCCCCTCGGGGAGTAGTATTTCCGCCCTTTCTTGCCCTTGTCACCTGACCCTTTCATCTGCTTTTTTTCAAGCGAGTCCTTTGCCTTAATAGCCAACTGATTAGCCATAGGAGTAGTAGCACCATCAGCACAAATAGCTAGCGGTTGTGGAGTAGCTTCATCCATTTTGGGTGTATGCTCTTCAACATCATTTTCAGAAAAATAACACTCTCCCTCTTCAAATTCCACATTATCCTGAAGGTCCTCAAAAGCAATGAATGGAAGCGTGGACTTCTCATCCATCCTCTCCGAGCTAGGTGAATGTAAAACAATCGCATTAGATGGTGTTGCTTCCAATTCACGCCCACAAGGTGCTGTCAACCTTTATTCTCACAATGAGAAGTTGAAGGTACCCCACATTCCACCAGTGACTTTCCTTTTTTACGCCTTGTAACTTCTTGCAATTCACCTTCACTAGTAGAACCCACCTTAGGCACCACTTTGTCACCACCATCGATCTTAGGAACCCAAACTTGCTTTGTTTTCTCCTTGGCCACCTTAGGGCAAGTGCCATTCGAATGGCCAAATACTCCACAAAGTCCACATTTATGAGGCAGCCGCTCAAAGTCAACAACAACACATATTTGCTCGCCATTAGGGCATTGCAAATCAAATTCCTTAATGAGATCCTCAGAAGCATCAATCTCCACACAGACCTGAACAAAACTAAGTCGCTTCCTTGCAAGGGTGATGTGATCCGCATGCAAAGGAATCCCAATAGCGCTAGCCACAAAGCTTAAGCCTTGAACCGTCCAATATTCAAGTGGCACATTGTAAAGCCGAACCCACACCGGGATCTTCCGCATATCTTCTTTGGCCAACTTCAAGTTAGGTTGCCATCTTTTAAGCACTAGCGGCCTATTCACCATATGCCAAGGAGCCTTGTCTAGGATGTTGCATGCATGCTCAACGCTATCAAACTTGAAGAAGAAGAAGCCACTTTCAGAAGCTAGAACCTCTTTCAATCCCGAACTACCCCATATCTTATGAGCAATCGAATTCACAATTGGAAATGGGAGCTTATTTCCAACAAAGTAGCCAATGAGAGTAGCCTTCCATACCTCACACCCTTCTTCAACAATGCTAGGAGGTGGTAGCACCTTAACCGACCTTCTTCTCTCAATAGTGGTTCATAATGCAACGAATGAGAGGTCTTGGGATGTACTACCAATTGAGGCCCACGCAATACATTAATAAAGCTAGGCTGAACTTTAGGATTTTCAGCCACAATCACACTAGGCCTATTGGTATGCACGGCCCCCACAAGATCATAGCCCACTCCGAGGCCTTGAGCATTCAAACTTGAAGGAGAGGCTGGCTGACTTTTTTTTGGAGATAAATGAATCTCCCAAAGGCAACTGATAATTCAAATGATTCCCAAAAATAGTAGCTTGCAATGTAGGAAAGTTACCTAGTTGGGCTTGAGAGACAATGGAAGGAGAGGATGGCTGACTTAATTTGGAGAGATTTGAATTTTCCAAAGCCAGCAGATTTTTGAAATTCTTCCCACAATTACTAGCTTGCAAGGAAGGAAAGTTTCCTTCATAATCAGCATCATTCATAGGTAGTAATTTACTTCCGAAAATAGCTCCTTTGCCATCAATAGAAAAATCTCAATTTGAATTTTGCAGCAGTTGTTGAGGGAAGAGTAGTGACGCTGTAGGAGGCTGTATTGCCCCTTGAGGAGGCACACCACCATCACCAATAGCTCCAAACCGACCTGCATTCTCACCTCCAAGAGGATGCACCATATGATCCAACCCAGCAACTTGAATGCCACCATTAATATCTCCAACCTTGGTATTTGGCAACCCCAAGGCTATTCGTGCAGAACTAGCATCCATCACTCCCTTCTTGTCACCAAGAACAACCTTTGAAGAAGCAGCACCACCACACTTAGACCCACTAGGATCAAGATTCAAAGCACTGCAACCAGGGCCTAAACAACCAATAACTCCACCACCAACAAGATTCTTCTTCACCTCACTATCATTCGAAAGAGAATCCATCAAAGAGGTGAAAAGAAGAGCCCACCAGAACCAAACAATCCCACAGAAAAAAAAAATTTCACCAAAGTAATCGGATCAAAAAGAGGCTAATCCAACTACAGAAGAGAGAAAAGAAGGAACAATCGTAATCAACAAGAAGAATCAAGGATGATCACGAAGGAAGAAGAGAAATAAGAGAGGGAGGGAGGAAGAGAGAGAGGTCCTCATTAGACTCCCTCTATTCCTAACTTCGGTGATGGTAGTTGGTTAAGGCCAGTCTTTGATCACCTTTACCTTCTCTTCATCAACTTCCACACCTCTAGCACTTACAACAAAGCCAAGAAATACAACTTTGTCCAAACAAAATGTACACTTCTTAAGGTTAGCATACAATTGCTCTTTTCTTAGCACAAGTAAAACATTCTTTAAATGCCCTAAGTGTTCATGCAAGTTCTTGCTGTAAATCAATATATCATCAAAGTAGACAACCACAATTTTCCAATAAACTTATGCAAGACATGATTCATTAAGCGCATAAAAGTGCTGGCGCATTAGTTAATCCAAAGGGCATAACTAACCACTCATAAAGTCCATGTTTTGTTTTAAAAGCAGTTTTCCACTCCTCTCCCTCTTTCATTTGAATTTGATGATATCCAGATTTCAAATCAATTTTAGAAAAGATAGTGGAACCATGGAGTTCATCAAGCATGTCATCAACTTGAGCTGGATCATATCAAGTTGCATGGTTCTTGTGTGTTCTCTAAGATTGATTTAAAGAGTGGTTATCATCAGATTAGAATGAAAGAAGGTGATAATGGAAAACTGCTTTTAAAACAAAATATGCTTTGTATGAATGGTTTGTTATGCCTTTTGGTTTGACTAATGCACCAAGTTCTTTTATGAGACTTTTGAATCATGTTTTGCATGCATTTATAGGCAGGTTTGTTGTTGTCTATTTTGATGATATACTCATTTATAGCAAAAACTTGGATGATCATGTCGTACATTTGAAATCGGTTTTAGAAGTGCTTAGGAAAGAAAAGTTATTTGCTAACATGAAGAAGTGTACTTTTTGCACCGATAAGTTTGTATTTCTAGGATTTGTTGTTAGTGCACAAGGCTTATAGGTTCATGAAAAGAAGGTATGAGCAATCCAAGAGTGGCCGAGTCCCACAAATGTAGGCAGTGTTCGTAGTTTTTATGGACTTGCTAGTTTTTACTAGCGGTTTATGAAGGACTTTAGTAGCATAGCCGCACCACTTACCGAAGTGATCAAGAAGAACGTCGGATTTAGATGGGGAGAAGAACAAAAGAAGGCGTTTTAACTAATCAAAGAGAAGCTAACCAACGCCCCCTTATTGTCTTTACCTAACTTTTCTAAAACGTTTGAGATTGAATATGATGCTTCAGGTATTGGTATAGGCGCAGTTCTTATGCAGGAGGGACTACCAATTGCTTACTTCAGCGAGAAATTAAGCGGGGCAGCCTTAAACTCCCGACTTATGACAATGATATGATCCAGCTCAAGGACTTTGACAAGGACAAAGAAGATGCTCAAGATGATATGGAGATTCCAATTGGGCCAATCACAAGAGCTCGGGCCAAGAAACTTCAAGAAGCTATCCAAACTTTATTAACTCAAGCCCAAGGAGAAGGTTCTAGCCCACATGAAGATTTGGACTTGAAGATGGTTAATATGTGGCAAGTCCATTTCGACAATATCCAGCCCAATTAATTATTTAACATGAAAAAGAAGAGTCTAAACCTTTCAAATTTGGACTCCTCTTTATGGTGCATTTATCATGGGCTTTTGGAAGGCTAAAGGACATTTTGAGGCTTGCAAATGAAGGATGAACCTAGTCAAAATGGTTGGGAGTTTTGCTGCAACTTTCCAAGGTTAATTAACTGCTGCTAAGACTTTTAAGTAGTATTAATTCCTTTCATCTTTACCAACTTTCATTTAATGTTTGTCTAGTGGGTTCAATGCACCCAAGGCTTGTTTTGCCTATAAATACTTAGTGTTTTCACTTACAATCAAGCAACTTCGAAATATAATCTTCTTGTGAGAATTTTCTCTCTATTGTTCTTGTGTAGAACTTACGGTAGTTTCAAGTACAACCACTTGAACCTCCAACCCTTGATAATATTGGTTTCTGACTCTCTATAGTCACGGGGTCAATATTCCTAATCCTTTGATAATATAGGTTTCTTGCTCTTTATAGCAACGGGGTCTATATTCCTTTCCTTTTAACCTTTTTTGGATGATTTGGGAATTGATTTTCCAAACTATTGTTGTTGGGTCTCACGGTAGGTTCGTTGAGGTTTGCATCATTTAGTATCAGAGCCTAGGTTTCCAATCAGGTTACCTATCCTTTATTTGCTTTTATATTCTATCATTTATAGTTTTCCATCATTTTTGCATCGTTTGATATCTTTTCATTCATAACCATTTCATTTCTATTCTCTACTATTTCTTTTTGTGCTTCATCTTTGTTGATATTGCTATTGGTTCTATTATCGAAAAGAAAACACAAAAAGCGGAGACTGAAGTTGTAAACAAAAAGAAAAGAAAAGAAAAGAAAAAAGAAAAAAAGAAAAAAAGAGAAAAAAAAAAGAAAAAAAAAGAAGGAGATCAAAAGGAGTTAGAAGGTCAAATGTTTTGAAAGAAAAGAAAAAGGAGAAGTTTGTCTTTTATTATCATCTATTTCTCATATTTCATCTCTATATATCCATCATTCAACTTTTCATATCCATTTGCTTTCTTTCCATATTCTTTGCTTTTCTTTTCATATCCATTTTTTCTCATCATTTATGCTCCTAAACTCTTCACACTTGTTACTTCCATATTGACTCAACTCAAAAATCTGTATTTTTAAGTGTGTTGGTTTTTCATTTGCTTTGCTTTGAAATTTACCTTAGTTTTCTCAAGAACTTTTAAGAGAAAATCGAGTGGTAGAAGGCTTGTATTGTTGAGAATACATGCTGGTAAAAATAGAAGATGAAGTAGGAGGAGGAGACGAGGAGATGAAGATAATCTTATGATTCTCTGTAAAGTGGATTTAGGTCTAATGAGGACCTCTCTCTCTTCCTCCCTCCCTCTCTTATTTCTCTTCTTCTTTCATGACCATCCTTCTTGTTGATTACGATTGTTCCTTCTTTTCTCTCTTCTGTAGTTGGATTAGCCTCTTTTTGATTCGATTACTTTGGTGGTATTTTTTTTCTGTGGGATTGTTTGGTTCTGGTGAGCTCTTCTTTTCACCTCTTTGATGGATTCTCCTTCGAATGAGGTGAAGAAGAATCTCTTTGGGATTCCTTTGCATGCGGATCACATCACCCTTGCAAGGAAGCGACTTAGTTTTGTTCGGGTCTGTGTGGAGATTGATGCTTCTGAGGATCTCATTAAGGAATTTGATTTGCAATGCCCTAATGGGGAGCAAATATGTGTTGTTGTTGACTTTGAGTGGCTGCCTCATTAAATTAGACTTTGTGGAGTGTTTGGCCATTCGAATGGCATTGCCCTAAGGTGGCCAAGGAGAAAACAAAGCAAGTTTGGGTTCCTAAGATCAATGGCGGTGACAAAGTGGTGCCTAAGGTGGGTTCTATTAGTGAAGGTGAATGGCAAAGTTACAAGGCAAAAAAATGAAAAGTCACCGGTGGAATGTGGGGTACCTTCAACTTCTCATTGTGAGAATAAAGGGTTGACAACACCTTGTGGGTGTGAATTGGAAGCAACACCATCTTATGCGATTGTTTTACATTCACCTAGCTCGGAGAGGATGGATGAGAAGTCCACGCTTCCATTCATTGCTTTTGAGGACCTTCAGGATAATGTGGAATTTGAAGAGGGAGAGTGTTATTTTTCTGAAAATGATGTTGAAGAGCATACACCCAAAATGGATGAAGCTACTCCACAACCGCTAGCTATTTGTGCTGATGGTGCTACTACTCCTATGGCTAATCAGTTGGCTATTAAGGCAAAGGACTCGCTTGAAAAAAAAGAAGATGAAAGGGTCAGGTGGCAAGGGCAAGAAAGGGCGGAAATACTACTCCCCGAGGGGGGGGGGGGGGGGGGCTAAATGGAGGTAATCCTTTATGGAGCTTGATTTCTCTCTCTTTTCTTAGTTTTAATGATTATTGGCTGTTGGAATGTTAGGGGTTTGAATGACCCTTTCAAGCATTCAGAAGTGCAACAACTTATTCGAAAGGAAAGACTGTCACTTTGTGGTTTGGTGGAAACTAAAGTTAAAGAGAGAAATAAAGAAAAGGTGGCGAACACCATCTTTCGAAATTGGGGTTTACTGTGCAACTATAATGCTTCTTCTCATGGACGGATTTGGATTGGTTGGAATCCTCAGAAGGTGGATATGGTTCTTATAAATTCATCCGACCAAGTGATGCATGTGCATGTTAGGGATCTTGCTAAGGATTCCTCTTTCATTATCTCGATTGTGTATGGTGATAATTGCCCTATTAAGCGGAGTGAATTGTGGGCTGATTTAGTTTCTCGCAGTGTGGGATGGGAATCTTCTCCATGGGTGCTCATGGGGGACTTCAATGCTATAAAGTCACAAGAGGAGATGGTTGGGGGCTCTCATAGTTGGCCTTCTTGGCAGAATAACCTTGCTACTTGTTTATTTCAATTTGCCCTAAGTGATTTACGATAGAATGGCTGTCTCTTCACGTGGTTTAATCGGCAGGACAAGGCTCCTATTATGAAGAAGCTAGACCGGGTCCTTGCCAATTTGACATGGGAGTGTGACTTTTCAGGCTCTGAAGCTTACTTTCCTCCTTCCGGTGTTTCGGATCATTCTCCAATGGTGGTAACACTTGCTGCCTTACCTTCGCGAAAAACACTATTTAAATTCTTTGATCTTTGGGCTGAGCATCCGCAATTTCTATCCGTGGTAGCTAAGGCATGGGCTATAGATGTAAAAGGAAGTCCAATGTGTCAACTATGCCATAAGTTGAAACATTTGAAAGGGGAGTTGAAAAAGTTCAATAAGGACTTCTTTGCAAATTTTTCTCGGCGAGTGGTGCGAGCTAAAGAGGCTTTGGAGGAGGTACTACGTATGATTCAGCGCCATCCCCTTGACTCGACTTTTCACACCGAGGAGTCAAGGCTCATTAAGGATTATTTGGAGTTGAGTAGAGCGGAAGAAGTTTTTTGAAGCAAAAGGCTCGGGTTCAGTTGCTGAATTTGGGAGACAAGAATTCGAGGTTCTTCTTCCAATCTGTGAAGCTTTTTCAGAGTCGTAGCAAGATCACATCTATTTCTACTGATGATGGGGCTCGGGTGGAGACTCCGGGTGAGGTCAGTGACACCATTGTGCAGTTCTCTTTCAGAATCTTCTAGGTTCTCATGAGGTTGCGGGTGTTGATGAGGACATGCTTCAGCGTGCCCTTCCAAAGCGGCTCACTGAGATTCAGAGGGAGGATTTAGATCGATGTGTTTCAGATGACGAAATAAAGTTGGTGATGTTCTCTTTGAAGGACAACAAGGCTCCCGGTCCGGATGGTTTTAGTGTTGGCTTCTTTAAGAAGGCTTGGAATATAGTTGGGGCCGATGTCATAGCGGCTATCCAATCTTTTTTCTCCTCCGGGCATCTTCTGAAATAAGTAAATGCTACAACACTTTCTTTGATTCCTAAGTTTCAAAAACCTACCAAGGTAAAGGACTTTATGTCACGGCTCCTCGAATCGGGGCTGGACCGGATGCGGATCAAGGTATAAACCAGATCAGGTCGTTGGACGGGTTCGAGGTCTGACGGTGCTCTCTAGAGATTTGGGCAACTTGGAGACCAAATCTGGGCCTTAGGATCACCTAGGGAAACGTGTGCAAGATGTAGGAGGAATACCCAAGAGCATGGGGCCGTGGGCACGTGCTCCAAGGCGTGTATTGTTGAGAATACACGCTAGTTCATCATTAGGAGGAAAGCTGCTGCAACGAGACTGATTCAGCGTTGTGGGCTTATCTCGAAGCATGGACTGAATCGAGAAAGTTGAGATACATGCAAATGTGTGCCACTGATGGAGGAACATGGCATAAGTCTCCAGAAGGCAAGGAACACGTTTTAACACGTTTTAACATGTTTTTATAACTGAAAACGTGCATGGTTAGAAGACGTGGCTGTAACGCTGTTTCCACGTGCTTTCACTTTGAAGGGCATTTCGGGAACTCTATAGTAGTCCGTTCAAAGTGGAAAAGGTGCCATCTGGAAGGGTTTTTCATCCCAAATCGAACAAATCCAGTTTCATGGTAATCGTAGTTCGTTTGAGGCATGAACTTGGCTGTTTTATCTAATTGCGCAGAATCCTGCGGGAATCGGGTTTTCCTATCTTATCTAGAATTCATCATTATCTTGTGCATGGGAAGTTGAGTTCGTGAGGGACTTGTAACTGGAGGTTGCTCCTCTATAAGAGGACCCTCAAAGGGGAGGGATTGGGATCCGATAGAGCTGGAGAGGCCAGGAGAGCTTATTGTAATCAGTTGAGTGGTTATTCAATAAAGTTCTCTTCCCCTATATTTCTCCTTCTCCTTTGTGGTATTTTCTGGTGTCGTGTTTCGCGGCATTATTGTTGTTAGGCGTGACCTAAGTCATAGAGACTAGGTACCCACGCCAGGAAGGCTGATTGGTTATCTTTGATAGACCGAGCCGCACGTTGTTGGGATTCGCTTTGAAATCCCTTCGTACGTGACACTTGGTATCAGAGCCATACCAGAAACGAAGGAGACGACCTCTACGGTAACTTCCATGGTTGGAATGGCGGACGCATCATCCTCGACTGTGGATCCCAGTCCAGCCTTAGGAGGAGGCACGGCGATGGGTGGAGCACATCCAGTTGTTGATTTCCTGTATGGGTTACGCATTGCATCTCTGGTTATCTCCGCCGACAATCGATTACGGAGGTGCGAGGCCCAAATAGTTGAGGTTGAAGGACGGATGGAGGACCTTGAGGGTAGGGACGCAACCCACCGAGGTGAAATCGCCGCTCAGCTGAACCAGATTTCCTTCGATATGGAGCGGCGCTATAAGGAAGTGCTGTGGCATAACGAGGAGTTGGAGATCATGGTGAAGGCTCTCCAAAATCAGGTGGTTGACCTTTTAAAGGAGAGTACCACCACAGGCGTATCCTCTTCTCCATTGACAATGGAGGTTGCAAGAGAGGCTACGCGACCCCTGCACAAGCTTGATGTTCCCAAGCCACAGGAGTTCTGCGGACGACGGTCCGTGAAGGAGGTGGATAACTTTCTTTTTGCCGTGGAACAATACTTGCAGGTTACCGGCGTGAGGGAGGAAGCCATGAAAGTGAGCACGGCGGCCATGTTCTTGAGGGACGTGGCGATGCTTTGGTGGCGACGTCGGTCGACGATGTGAAACGAGGGGCTGTTCCAATCACCACTTGGGTACAGTTCCAAACTGAACTTCGAAAGTAATTCTTCCCCGCGTTCGCTAAGGATGATGCTCGAGCACGACTACGGCGACTCACGCAAAAGGGCGATGTGCGTGAGTATGTGTGAGAGTTCAGCGAATTGTTGTTGGAGGTACCAGACCTCAGCAACGAGGACTCTCTCTTCACTTTTCTTGACGGGCTCAAACTATGGGCAAAGATGGAATTGCAGCGAAGAGGAGTCCAGAGTTTGAACGAGGCGATAGCTCAAGCGGAGGCTCTCATCGAGTTCAAGACGCAACCCATAGCTCCCAAAGCCCAAGCATCGAAACAGGGCAAAGGTGGGGGAGCGAAATCAGGTCACAAAGGAGGTACAAAAGGCTCGAATCCGGGCTCCTCGAGTGGAGGGGCTTCCCAAGCGAAGGGCAAAGGGATGGCGCAATGTACCAGCACTATCTCATGCTATATTTGCAATGGACCGTACAAGGTGAAAGGCCATCCATTGAGGGGCAAGATAGCATCTATGGCGGTGGAGGAGAAGCAAGAGACCGACCAAAGGATGGGCTCACTTAGTCTCAATGCCCTAAAGGCCAAGGGGCCACGAGGTCTGCTCTATACACCTATCTGCATTGGTGGTCACATCTTCCAGGCACTCATTGATACGGGTGCCACTGACTTCTTCGTGGACCTAGCTACGGCAAAGAGGTTAAATCTGAAGATTGAACATGATGAACACACGTTCAAGGCGGTCCACTCCGCAGAAGTGGCTACCAGCGGAACGTCGAAGGATGTTAAGATCCAATTCGGCACATGGACCGGACGGGTGACAGCGGTGGTCGCCCCGATCGACGACTACGAGGTGGTCATCGGCATGTCTTTGCTTACCCAGCTACAAGCCATGATAAAGCCAGATTCAGATGTGGTGGTGGTCCTGAATCCGAGAGGAGCTTGCGTAGTTCTAGGGAAGCGAGTTAAAGGGACTCCGCAGCGAGTCCTATCGACGATGCAACTTGCTAAGGGGCTGAGAAGGGGACTTCCAACATATATTGCATCCCTTCAGGAGGAAGAACTACTCGAAGGAGAGGAGATTCTAGCACCCATCGAGGGTGTTCTCACTGAATTCGGGGATGTGATGCCCCCCGAGTTACCCAAGCAATTGCTGCCAAAAAGAGAAATCGATCATCAGATTGATTTGGTGCATGGAGCACGTCCACCAGCTCAAGCACGATATAGGATGGCCCTACCTGAAATCTAGGAGCTGAGGAGGTAGCTAACGGAGTTGGTGGACAGCGGGTTCATTCGACCTTCGAAGAGTCCGTATGGAGCACCGGTACTTTTTCAGAAGAAGCACGATGGTTCGTTCAGACTTTTTATCGATTACAGGGCCCTCTACAAGCTCACGGTGAAGAACAAGTACCCCATTCCACGGATTGATGATTTGTTCGATCAACTTGGCAAGGCACGATGGATTTTCAAGTTGGATCTTCACAGCGGGTACTATCAGGTTTGCATGGCGGAGGAGGACATTGAGAAGACTGCATGTGTGACGAGGTACGGGAGCTTCGAGTACCTTGTTATGCCTTTCGGCCTCACCAACGCACCAGCAACTTTCTGTGTTTTGATGCAGCGTGTACTCTACGACTTCATCGATAAATTCGTGGTAGTATACTTGGATGACATTATTGTGTACAGCCAGACGTTGGATGAGCATGTGGCACACCTGAGGCAAGTCTTCTCTACCCTACGGCAGCACCAACTCTTTGTGAAGAGGGAGAAGTGTGTGTTTGCGCAGCAGAGGGTGTCGTTCCTCGGGCACATCATTGGGGATGGAAGGCTCGTGATGGATCCCTCAAAAATTTCAGCCATAGTCGAGTGGGGGATACCTGCATGTGTTACACACTTACGCTCTTTTCTTGGCTTGGCAAATTACTCTAGGAGGTTCATCACCGGATATTCGAAGTTATGCGCCCCACTGACGGATTTGTTAAAGAAGGATCGACCATGGCGGTCGTCAAACCAATGTCAGGAGGCATTTGATCGTCTCAAGCAGGCGGTCACGGCGGAGCCGGTCCTCGTGCTACCGGACTTTTCTATTTCTTTTGCAGTCCACACCAACGCATCAGATTTCGCCATTGGAGGGGTGCTCATGCAGGAAGGGCACCTAGTGGCCTATGAGAGTCGGAAGTTGAACGACACCGAGTGCAGGTATACGGTTCATGAAAAGGAGATGACAGCGATTGTGCACTGTCTTCGAACCTGGCGTCATTACCTCCTCGGATCTAAGTTTGTGGTGCGCACGGATAACGTGGCCACAGGCTACTTTCAGACCCAGCAAAAGCTCACCCCAAGCAGGCGAGATGGCAGCAGTTTCTCGCTGAATTCGATTTTGACATCGAGTACAAATTGGGCCGAACTAATTCGGTGCTTGATGCCTTGAGTAGGAAGGCACAGTTGGCTGCGGTTTCTCCCTTTCCGGACCAGCAAGTAACCTAATGGAGAGGGTCAAGACCGAGATGGAGAAGGATCAATGGGCCACTTCCATGGGTGAACTCATCAAAGATGGCAAGGCGCGCCGTTTCTGGACCGAAGGAGGGCTGATCTTGACACAAGGGCGACGTGTCTATGTGCTTTCAGGTGGAGGGCTGAGGCGCGAGGTGTTGCAAGAACACCATGATTCTATGTGGGCAGGACATCAGGGGGTGCATCGGACCCAAGCTCTCATAGAACATAACTACTATTGGCCGAAGATGCAGGATGACATCGAGGAGTATGTTCGCACTTGTCTGCTATGCCAACAAGACAAGGTTGAACATCGACGGCCTGCGGGGTTGTTGGAGCCATTACCTATACTAGAGCGTCCGTGGGAGAGTGTCTCCATGGACTTCATCATCGGGCTACCTCTGGCGGATGGGAACAGCTCTATCATGGTAGTGGTGGATCGCTTCTCGAAGTACGAAGTCTTCATTGCAGCACCTACTACTTGCCATGCGGAGGACGTGGCGCGGTTGTTCTTCACATATGTGGTGAAATATTGGGGGATACCGCGGAGTATCGTTTCTGATCGCGATGCTCGCTTCACGGAGAGGTTCTGGACGGAGTTATTTCGGATACTCGGAACGGAGCTGAAGATGTCCATGGCCTTCCACCCTTAGACCGTTGGCCAAATAGAGCAAACCAATGCATTATTGGAGATGTATTTGAGGCACTATGTGAGTGCCAACCAGCGGAATTGGGTGCGACTCTTGGACCAAGCCCAATTTAGTTACAACTTACAACGATCGGAGTCGACCGGTAAATCACCATTCGAGGTGTATAGGGCTGCAACCAGACACTCCAGAAAGTATCGCAGCGGACTACATGGGACGTAGTCCGATCGCCTACAGGTTCGTGAGGGATCTGAAGGAGGATACAGATGTGGTTCAGGTCTCCTTGTGGAAGGCGACCAAACAGATGAAGAAGTGGGCTGACATAAAGCGGCGGGCAGCTGAATTTCAGGTTGGTGATCAGGTTTTGGTGAAGCTTTATCATCACATGAAATTGAAGTCAGGCTACCACAAAGCACTCGTGAGGAGGTATGAAGGTCCCTTCATCATCACACATCGAATTGGAGAGATAGCGGGTAGTTGTCGCTGCCTTCCAAGCTGAAAGTGCACCCGGTGTTCCACGTGTCCCTGTTGAAACCGTTCAAAGAGGACACAACTGACCCTTCTGGGGCTCAAAGCTGGCGAGCTCCAGTAGCCGTACGAGTTCATTACACCAAGAAGGTTTCTGAAATCAAGGCAGACAGGAAAAAGGGTAACCGTGTGCAATACTTAGTCCGATGGAAAGGACTATCAGATTCAGAAGCAAGCTGGGAATATGGTGACGAACTATGGCAGTTTGAGGACATCATCAAGGAGTACCGCCTAGCCTCATCAGGGGCGACTTCGGCTTAGGTGGGGGAGGGTGTCACGGCACCTCGAAGCGGGGCTGGACCGGACGCGGATCAAGGTATAAACCAGATCAGGTCGCTGGACGAGTTCGAGGTCTGATGGGGCTCTCTGGAGATTTGGGCAACTTGGAGACCAAATCTGGGCCCTAGGATCACCTAGGGAAACGTGTGCAAGATGTAGGAGGAATACCCAAGAGCATGGGGCCGTGGGCACGTGCTCCAAGGCGTGTATTGTTGAGAATACATGCTGGTTCATCATTAGGAGGAAAGCTGCTGCAGTGAGACTGATTCGGCGTTGTGGGCTTATCTCGAAGCATGGACTGAATCCGGGAAATTGGGATGATGGAAATATGTTCCACTGATGGAGGAACGTGGCACAAGTCTCCAGAAGGCAAGGGACATGTGTTAATATTTTTTTATAACTGAAAACATGTATGGTTAGAAGACGTGGTTGTAACGCCGTTTCCACATGCTTTCACTTTGAGGGGCATTTCGGAAATCCTACAGAAGTCCGTTCAAAGTGGAAAAGGTACCATCTAGAAGGGTTTTTCATCCCGAATCCAACGAATCCAGTTTCATGGTAATCCGAATTAGTTTGGGGCACGAACTTGGCTGTTTTATCTGATTGCGCAGAAGCCTGCGGGAATCGGGGTTTTCCTGTCTTATCTAGAATTCATCCTTATCTTGTGCATGGGAAGTTGAGTTCGTGAGGGACTTGTAACCGGAGGTTGCTCCTCTATAAGAGGACCCTCAAAGGGGAGGCATTGGTATCCGGTAGAGCTGGAGAGGCCAAGAGAGCTTATTGTAATCAGTTGAGTGATTATTCAATAAAGTTCTCTTCCCCTACATTTCTTCTTCTCCTTCGTGGTATTTTCTGGTGTTTTTTTTCGCTGCATTGTTGTTGTTAGGCGTGACCTAAGTCATAGAGACTAGGTACCCACGCCAGGAAGGCTGATCGGTTATCTTCGATAGACCGAGCCGCACGTTGTTGGGATTCGCTTTGAAATCCCTTCGTACGTGACAGTAGTATGATTGTTGATGGAGGAAGTTGTACTAATGTTGCAAGCACAACCTTGGTGGAGAAATTAGGACTGCCCATACTGAAACATCCTAGGCCGTACAAGTTATAATGGCTGAATGATAGTGGCGAGGTAAAGGTGAATAAGCAGGTTTTGGTTTCATTCCGCATTGAAAAATATGAAGATAAAGTTTTGTGTGTAGTTCCGATGCAAGCTGGACGTTTCCTATTAGGCCGACCGTGGCAATTCGATCGGGGAGTTAAGCATGATGGCTTCACCAACAAATACTCGTTCGTGCTCAACCAAAAACCCATCACTCTTGTACCGATGACACCGAAACAGGTTTATGACGATCAAGTGAGGTTGCAAAAAGAAAGTGATCAAAAGAAAGAGAGTGAGCAAAAGAAAAAGAGTGAAAATCGGAGAGTGGCCGAGCAAAATGAGAGAGAAAAAGAAAATCGAAATTCAGCCAGTGAGAGAAATTCAGAGAAAAAACAAAAGAATTTCTATGCAAAAGTGAGTGAGATTAAGCGAGCAATATTTTTAAATCAGCCGATGATTGTACTTTTATACAAGGAGGCATTTTTAAACACCAACGAACTAGACTCTGCTTTGCCCAGTTCTGTTGTTTCTCTTTTGCAGGAATTTGAGGATGTCTTTCCCGAGGAAACACCACATGGATTACCATAGATTCGAGGGATTGAACATCAAATTGACTTTGTTCCCGGTGCGACAATTCCAAACTGACCAGCCTATAGGAGCAATCCCGAGGAGACAAAGGAGCTTTAACGGCAGGTAAGTGAGTTGTTGGAGAAGGGGTACGTGAGGGAGAGCATGAGTCCGTGAGCTGTTCCAGTTTTACTTGTACCTAAGAAAGATGGGACGTGGAGAATGTGCGTTGATTGCCGAGCCATCAACAACATAACGGTAAAGTATTGTCATCCTATTCCTTGCTTAGATGACATGTTAGATGAGTTGCATGGTTCTTGTGTGTTCTCTAAGATTGATTTAAAGAGTGGTTATCATCATATTAGAATGAAAGAAGGAGATGAATGGAAACTGCTTTTAAAACAAAATATGGTTTGTATGAATATGTCACGGCACCTCGAATCAGGGCTGGACCGGACGCGGATCAAGGTTAAGCTAGATCGGGTCGCTGGATGGGTTCGAGGTCTGACTGTGCTTTCTAGAGATTTGGGCAACTTGGCGACCAAATCTGGGCCCTAGGATCACCTAGGGAAATGTGTGCAAGATCTAGGTGGAATACCCAAGAACATGGGGTTGGGGCACGTGCTCCAAGGCATGTATTGGCAAGAATACTTGCTAGTTCATCATTAGGAGGAAAGTTGCTGCAACGAGTCTGATTCAGTGTCGAGGGCTTATCTCGAAGCATAGGCTGAATCCGGGAAATTGGGATGCATAGAAATGTGTGCCGCTGATAGAGGTACATGGCATAAGTCTTTAGAAGGCAAGGAACAAATTTTTAACATGTTTTCTAACTAAAAGATAGATGGTTAGAAAACGTGGCTGTAACGTTGTTTCCACACGTTCCCACGTTGAGGGGCATTTCTAAAACTTTATAGAAGTCCGTTCAAAGTGGGAAAGGTGCCATCTGGAAGAATTTTTCGTTCTGAATCCAACGAACCTAGTTTTGTTGTAATCTGAGTTTAGTTGGGGCATGAACTTGGCCGTTTCAGCCGATTGCGCAGAATCCTGCGGGAATCGAGGTTTTCCTATCTTATCTAGAATTCATCCTTATCTTGTACATGGAAAGTTGAGTTCGTAAGGGACTTGTAATTGGAGATAGCTCCTCTACAAGAGGACCCTCAAAGGGGAGGGATTGGTATCGGGTAGAGCTCGAGAGACCAGAGAGAGCAGGAGAGCTTATTGTAATCAGTTGAGTGGTTAATCAATAAAGTTCTCTTCCTCTGTATTTCCTTTCTCCTTCATGGTATTTTCTGGTGCTGTGCTTCGCTGCATTATTGTTGTTAGGCGTGACCTAAGTCATATCGACTAGGTTCCCATGCCAGGAAGGCTGATCGGTTATCTTTGATAGACCGAGCCGCACGTTTTTGGGATCCGCTCTGAGATCCCTTCGTACATGACACTTGGTATCTGAGCCATACCAGAAACGAAGAGAGACGACCTCTACGGTAACTTTCAAGGTGGGAATGGCGGATGCATCATCCTCGACCGTGGATCCCAATCATGCCTCAGGAGGAGGTACGGTGATGGGTGGAACACATCTAGTTGATGATTCCTTGCATGGGTTACGTATTGCCTCTCCGGTTATCTTCGCCGACAATCGATTACGGAGGTACGAGGCCCAAATAGCTGAGGTTGAAGGGCGGATGGAGTACCTTGAGGGTACGGATGCAACCCTCCGAGGTGAGATCGCCGCTCAGCTGAACCAGATTTCCTTCGATATGGAGCGACGCTATAAGGAAGTGCTGCGGCTTAACGAGGAGTTGGAGATCATGGTGAAGGCTCTCCAAAATCAGGTGGTTGACTTTTTGAAGGAGAGTACTACCACCGGCGTATCCTCTTCTCCATTGATAATGGAGGTCGCAAGAGAGGCTACGTGCCCCCTGCACAAGCTTGATGTTCTCAAGCCATAGGAGTTCTGCGGACGACGGTCCGCGAAGGCGGTGGATGCTTTGGTGAGCACGACGGCCATGTTCTTGAGGGATGTGGCGGTGGAGGAGAAGCAAGAGACCGACCAAAGGATGGGCTCACTCAGTCTCAATGCCCTGAAGGCCAAGGGGCCACGAGGCCTCCTCTATGCACGTATCAGCATTGGTGGTCATATCTTCCAGGCACTCATTGATACGGGTGCCACTGACTTCTTCGTGGACCTGGCTACGGCAAAGTGGTTAAATCTGAAGATTGAATATGATGAGCACACGTTCAAAGCTGTCAACTCTGTAAAAGTGGCTACCAGCGGAACGTCGAAGGATGTTGAGATCCAATTCGATGCATGGACCGGACGGGTGACAGCGGTGGTCACCCCAATCGACGACTACGAGGTGGTCATCGGCATGTCTTTGCTTACCCAGCTACAAGCCATGGTAAAGCCGGATTTAGATGTGGTGGTGATCCTGAATCCGAGTGGAGCTTGCGTAGTTCCAGGGAAGCGAGTTAAAGGGACTCCGCAGTGAGTCCTATCGGTGATGCAACTTGCTAAGAGGCTGAGAAGGGGACTTCCAACATATATTGCATCCCTTCAGGAGGAAGAACCACTGGAAGGAGAGGAGATTCCAGCGCCCATCGAGGGTGCTCTCACTGAATTCGGGGATGTGATGCCCCCGAGTTACCCAAGCAATTGCCGCCAAAAAGAGAAATCGATCATCGGATTGATTTGGTGCATGGAGCATGTCCACCAGCTCAAGCAACATATAGGATGGCCCCACCTGAATTCCAGAAGCTGAGGAGGAAGCTAACGGAGTTGGTGGACAGCGGGTTCATTCGACCTTCGAAGAGTCCGTATGGAGCACGAGTACTTTTTCAGAAGAAGCACGATGGTTTGTTGAGACTCTGCATGGACTACAGGGCCTTCAACAAGCTCACGGTGAAGAACAAGTACCCCATTCCATGGATTGATGATTTATTCGATCAACTTGGCAAGGCACGATGGATTTCCAAGTTGGATCTTCGCAGTGGGTACTATCAGGTTCGCGTGGCAGAGGAGGACATTGAGAAGACTGCATGTGTGACAAGGTACGGGAGCTTCGAGTACCTTGTCATGCTTTTTGGCCTCACCAATGCACCAGCAACTTTCTGCGCTTTGATGCAGCATGTACTCCACGAGTTCATCGATAAATTCATGGTAGTACACTTGGATGACATTGTTGTGTATAGCCGGACGTTGGATGAGCATGTGGCGTACCTGAGGCAAGTCTTCTCCACCTTACGGCAGCACCAACTCTTTGTGAAGAGGGAGAAGTGTTTTTTTGCGCAGCGAAGAGTGTCGTTTCTCGGGCACATCATCGGGGATGGAAGGCTCATGATGGATCCCTTGAAAATTTCAGCCATAGCCGAGTGGAAGTTACCTACACGTGTTACGCACTTACGCTCTTTTCTTGGCTTGGCAAATTACTATAGGCGGTTCATCATCGGATAGTCGAAGTTATGCACCCCACCGACGGATTTGTTAAAGAAGGATCGACCATGCGGGCGGTCAAACCAATGTCAGGTGGTGTTTGATCGTCTCAAGCAGGCGGTCATAGAGGAACCGGTCCTCGTGCTACCGGACTTTTCCATTTCTTTTGAAGTCCACACCGATGCATCGGATTTTGCCATTGGAGGTGTGCTCATGCAGGAAGGGCACCCAGTGGCCTACGAGAGTCGGAAGTTGAACGACACCGAGCGCAGTTATACGGTTCATGAAAAGGAGATGACAGCGATTATGCACTGTCTTCGAACCTGGCGTCATTACCTCCTCGGATCTTAGTTTGTGGTGCACACGGATAACGTGTTCACAAGCTACTTTCAGACCCAGCCAAAGCTCACCCCCAAGCAGGCGAGATGGCAGCAATTCCTCGCTGAATTCGATTTTGACATCGAGTACAAATCGGGCCGAACTAATTCGGTCCTTGACTGGAAGGAGAGGAGATTCCAACGCCCATCGAGGGTGTTCTCACTGAATTCGGGGATGTGATGCCCTCCGAGTTACCTAAGCAATTGCCGCCAAAAAGAGAAATCGATCATCGATTGATTTGGTGCATGGAGCACGCCCACCAGCTCAAGCACCATATAGGAGGTCCCAATTGAACTCCTGGAGCTGAGGAGGCAGCTAACCGAGTTGGTGGACAGCGGGTTCATTCGACCTTCGAGGAGTCCGTATGGAGCATCGGTACTTTTTCAGAAGAAGCACGATGGTTCGTTGAGACTCTGCATCGACTACAGGGCCCTCAACAAGCTCACGGTGAAGAACAAGTACCCCATTCCTCGGATTGATGATTTGTTCGATCAACTTGGCAACGCACAATGGATTTCCAAGTTGGATCTTCGCAGTGGGTACTATCAGGTTCGTGTGGCAGAGGAGGACATTGAGAAGACTGCATGTGTGACAAGGTACGGGAGCTTCGAGTATCTTATCATGCCTTTCGGCCTCACCAACACACCGGCAACTTTTTGTGCTTTGATGCAGCGTGTACTCCACGACTTCATCGATAAATTTGTGGTAGTATACTTGGATGACATTGTTGTGTATAGCCGAACGTTGGATGAGCATGTGGCGCACCTGAGGCAAGTCTTCTCTACCTTACGGCAGCACCAGCGCTTTGTGAAGAGGGAGAAGTGTGTGTTTGTGCAGCGAAGAGTGCCGTTTCTCGGGCATATCATCGGGGATGGAAGGCTCATGATGGAACCCTCAAAAATTTCAGCCATAGCCGAGTGGGAGGTACCTACACATGTTACACACTTACGTTCTTTTCTTGGCTTGGCAAATTACTATAGGAGGTTCATCACCGGATATTCGAAGTTATGCGCCCCACTGATAGATTTGTTGAAGAAGGATCGACCATGGCGGTGGTCAAACCAATGTCAGGAGGCATTTGATCGTCTCAAGTAGGCGGTCACGACGGAGCCATTCCTCGTGCTACCGGACTTTTCTATTTCTTTTGAAGTCCACACCGACGCATCAGATTTCACCATTGAAGGGGTGCTCTTGCAGGAAGGGCACCCAGTGGCCTACGAGAGTCGGAAGTTGAACGACACCGAGCGCAGGTATACGGTTCATGAAAAGGAGGTGACAGCGATTATGCACTGTCTTCGAACCTGGCGTCATTACCTCTGAAGGGTTCTAGCATGTCATAATGGGCAGCGGAAGCTAGGGATTTTAAAATTTTCTTAATAAAGTCCCTATGCATGAAACCCTTTTAAGCCTAGATCACCTTAATGATTACAATCAAATAATATAAAATAAATGCAGAATTAGTAGAATACCTCAAACGCTAATCCAAAGTGTACAATCTCTACGAGGCGTCCAAGTGTCCGCCCTCCAATGGTGATCCACACGAAAACTTGATCAAGACTTTAGCTCCAAAGACTTTTGATCCTTAATGCAGAATTCTTCTAAAGAACTCTAACGGCTTGCTTTCCTTCCTTTCTATTTTTCTTTAGCCTTCTAAAATCACTTCTAATCCTTTTGTCCTAATGAAGACCACCTTGTCTTGGCTTAGGACACACTAGAAGCAATGTTAGAAAGAAAGAAACTAATGTAAGAAAGAAGGGATATGAGAGAGAGAGAGTTGGATTGATTTCCGATGATTTGAAAACACCGGGAGCATTCCCTATTTATAGATGGCGTACGGATGCATTGTAGCCATCCATTCATGCATGAAGAGGGGCGTGAGATCAAGGGATGTGTCATTTGATGAGAGGGCATATCAGAAGTAGTTAGGATAAGATGAAGTGCTTATGATATGGCGCTTCATCATTATCCATTCCCTAAGCATCTCTTCATGAAATCCACCATACTCATGCCTCTCTTCATTTCTTCTCACGCATGAAAAATAGGGAGCATTCTCAACCACTGATCAAGGCTAGATGATGATCCAAAGGCCCTTATTGGTGGCGCCATAAGAAAGAAGGAGAGAGAGAATGATGCGGTTGAAGGGAAAGTAGTTAGGATATGATGACGTGTCATCTTTATCCAATCCAAGTGGCACTTCTTCATGAGGCGCCATTCTAAATTCACCGTATTCCCTTCTTTCTCACGCCATCTGATGTTGACTAAGTCAATATCACAAGTCCATCACGAGATCATGATCTCCCATCATCCCATGATGAAGATCCAATGGCTCTAATCCATGGCGCCATCCATTTGATCCTTCTCTTCATCCAAATGTTGATCCAACGGTCAAAATTAAATGTTTTATCAAATCTAATCCAATTAGACTCAAATCAAGCCAATTTAGGTGCCAACTCTTGGCTAACCCATATTAGAATATGATCTAATCAAATTAGATCAATTAAGAATCAGATTCGAATCCAATTCGAATCAGATTCGAATCCAGTTCGAATCAGGAGCTAAGGTTTGCAACACCTGCTAGGATGTTTATCTTGCAAACATGATCTAATCCAATTAGACCCTTGATAAGTTTTCTTGTGTGTGACCCATTGGGTTCCATACTTAGCCAGCAATAGGTGTGAGTGCGAGTTGACCCAACTTGATTAGAACTCTTCTAATCGATTTAAGTCCAAACTGCGCGAACCCGAACTTAACAATTAGTGTCCTTTCTAATTGATGATCGAATTAAACTCTTTAGTTCGATCAAACCTATAAGACAAGATTGACGACTAGCAACGTGTCATGTCTACCCGGAAAATATGGAATTTGGTGGAAATACCAAAAATACCCTTCAGTGGCAAGTTACCATGCAATTCAATCCTTTAATCAAACTGCATCCCAAATATGTATATGAGTATGAATATATGTCAAACTCAATTTCATATTCATATTTTTTTCAATCTTTTAATGATAATTCAAATAATGAAACATTAGAAACTCTTTCTAATTTTCATTCTGCTTTGATCAAAGGCTTCCTGAATTATCATATGATTAGAATAAATAGGATGCTATCTTCTCTTACTAGAAGTGATTAATTCCTTGTTGACCTACTCATAATCTTCGTACACAATCCACCATATCCAGAAGATCTCGTACATAACTTATTGTCATGAATGAGTGTAAACCAAAACATAGGTTCATGTGCACAAGATACCATGGTGATCTCAGGTCAAAGGATCAGTTGCACAACTCCCACTAAGAGAATCATCTTTTGACATGTAAGTAAGACTTCATAAGATTTCTCTTTGTAGGTCGATTCAGTGAACTCATTCTTCTAATGAGCACCCATATCTTTGTATTAGTGTCTCCACACAAATGATTGTGAGATCAATCATCCTCTGCATCGAGCATACATAAGACATGCCAGTCTTTCCGGTAATCATTGATCCCCGACTCAATGTACCAATGACTGGGAATATTTAAGATTAGGATTTTAGGATTTTAAGTCTCACTAGTATGATCTCATCATAGTCTTAAAACCATTGCCCTAATCTAAGGAGTTTATCATAAATATAATCAACAGCATATGATAAAATATAATGCCTTTATTCATATTTAAATGTCATGTACATGATTTGGACAAATCAAAAGAAAAACCCTTCGCAATACATATTGCGATTGGCTTGTAGGGCATCTACTCTTTCAATCTCCCACTTGCACTAAAGCCAATCGCTCTTATATTTTATCCCCATACAATCGAGGTGGCGATCGAACTGCTGTTGTGGTAGAGCTTTAGTGAACGGGTCTGCTAGGTTGTTCTTGGTGTCTACTCGTTCAATGACTATGTCTTGTCTCTCGACAATCTCTCGAACAAGATGGAAGCGTCTTAGAATGTGCTTGGATTTGTGATGAGACCTTGGTTCCTTCGCTTGAGCAACAGCTCCAGTGTTATCACAATAAACTGGGACTGGTCCAGCAATCTCGGGAACTACTCCTAACTTAGAGATGAACTTCTTCATCCAGACAGCTTCCTTAGCGGCTTCACTTACAGCAATGTATTCTGCCTCAGTAGTTGAGTCAGCTACAGTTTGCTGTTTGGAACTCTTCCAGCTCACTGCACCACCATTTAGGGTAAAGACATACCCTGAAGTGGACTTGCTATCATCTGGATCTGATTGAAAACTAGAATCAGAAAATCCTTCTAGTTTCAACTCAGATCCTCCATAAACTAGAAAAATATCTTTAGTCCTTCTCAAGTACTTAAGAATATTTTTCACAGCTATCCAATGATCCTCTCCTGGATCAGCCTGAAATCTACTTGTTATGCCTAAGGCATAAGCAACATCAGGCCTAGTACATAGCATAGCATACATAATCGATCCTATTGCCGAAGCATAGGGAATAGAATTCATTATATTCCTCTCTTCAGATGTCTTAGGAGACATCTTCTTAGAGAGACGTATGCCATGACTCATAGGCAAATAACCTCTTTTACTTTCTTCCATGCTGAATCTTTTCAGCACATTATCTATGTACCTAGACTGGGACAAGCTAGCATCCTTTTAGATCTATCCCTATAGATCTTTATACTAAGTATATAGGATGCTTCTCCCAAGTCTTTCATGGAAAAGCTTTTTGACAGCCAAGTCTTGACCGATTGTAATATTGGAATATCATTTCCAATGATCAGTATGTCATCTACATACAATATTAAGAAGACAATGGCACTCCCACTAGTCTTCTTGTACACACATGGTTCATCCACATTTTTGATAAAACCAAACTCTTTGACTGTTGTATCAAAACGGATGTTCCAACTCCTCGATGCTTGCTTTAATCCATAAATGGATCTCTTAAGCTTGCATACTTGATTTGCTCTCTTACTTGAGACAAATCCTTCTGGCTGTGTCATGTAAACTTCTTCCTCAAGATAACCATTAAGGAAGGCGGTTTTGACATCCATCTGCCAGATTTCATAATCATAGTATGCAGCTATTGCAAGCAAAATCCGAATAGATTTGAGCATAGCTACTGGCGAAAAAGTTTCATCATAGTCAATTCCTTGCTTTTGCCTGAAACCTTTTGCCACCAATCTAGCCTTGTAGGTTTCTGCTTGGCCATCTGCTCCAATCTTTTTCTTATAGACCCATTTGCAACCTATAGGGTTTACACCCTCTGGTGCATCAACCAAAGTCCATACTTGGTTGGTATACATAGAATCTATTTCGGATTTCATGGCTTCTAGCCATTTGTCAGAGTCATTACTCATGACAGCTTCCGAATAGGTCAAAGGATCATTATTCTGAACAATGTGGGCTTTATCATTTTCAATGATGAACCCATATCTCTCAGGTGCTCTTCGCACTCTATCTGACCTTCGGAGAGGAGATGTGTGTTGTGGTTGTACCTCATCAATGGGTACATCTGGTTGAAGAATTTCTTGTGTTTCTATTTGTAGCTCTTGAACTTCTTCAAGTTCTATTTTTCTATCCTTGCCCTTTTCTAAGATAAACTCTTTTTCTAAGAAAATGGCATGCCTACCTACAAAAACTTTTTGTTCGGTAGGATGATAGAAGATGTATCCTATACTATCTTTAGGATAACCTACAAAAATATATTTATCTGATCTAGCACTTAGCTTGTGTCCAAAATTTCTTTTGACATAAGCTTGACAACCCCATATCTTAAGATACTTAAGATTAGGCTTCTTTCCTCTCCATATCTCATATGGAGTGCTAGGTACAGACTTAGAAGGTACCCTGTTTAATATTAGTGCAGCAGTCTCTAAGGCAAAATCCCAGAAGAAAATAGGAAGATCAGTAAAGCACACCATGGACCGTACCATATCTAATAAAGTACGATTCCTCCGTTCAGCTACACCATTTAATTGTGGCGTATACGGAGGTGTCCATTCAGAGAGAATGCCCTTTTCTTTAAGATGATTTAAAAATTCACTAGAAAGGTATTCACCTCCTCGATCAGATCGAAGGATTTTAATACACTTTCCGGTTTGTTTTTCAACCATACTTTGATACTCTTTAAACTTATCAAAAGCTTCGGATTTATGTTTCATAAGATACACATATCCGAACCTTGATAAATCATCAGTGAATGTGATGAAGTAAGAGTATCCACCTCTAGCTGGAGTTGTCATAGGACCACATACATCTGTGTGTATAAGTCCTAATAACTCACTTGCCCTTTCTCCATGTTCAGTGAATGGAGACTTAGTCATTTTACCCATAAGACAAGATTCACAAGTTCCTAATGATTCATAATCATAAGGATCAAAGAACTCTTCTTTGTATAACTTGTTGGTTCTTGATTCACTTATGTGACCAAGTCGGCAATGCCAAAGAAGGATGTTATTTACTTCCTCTCTCTTTCTTTTATTGCTTTTATTAATATGAAAGACATTGTCATTAAGTAATAAAACAAGAAGACCATTTTCCATAATGCCATTGCAAAGATGCTTATTAGAAAAATAAATAGAGCAACCATTGCCCTTTTCATTAATTTCAAATCCTTTCTTTAACAACAAAGGAATGGAAATTACATTTCTAATAATTTTGGGCATATAATAACAATCTTCTAATTGTAGGAGCTCTCCTGAAGGTAACTCCAAGTTGTAGGTTCCAACAGCTTCAGCCTGGATGGACTCTCCTCCAGCGCCATACAGCTCGAAGTCACCTTTCTTCAAAATTTTAATTTTCTGTAGTCCATGCAAAGATTTGCAAATGTGAAAACCACAGCCGGTATCCAATACCCATGAATTTGAATTTGAAGAACTTAATGACAAGTTAGCATGTAACATAAACATACCTTTTGATGCAACTCTTGCATCGGTCTTCATACTTGCAAGAAAACTCTTGCAATTCCTTTTCCAGTGGCCAGCTTTGCCGCAAATGAAAACAGGTACTTGATCCGGAGTTTTTCTTTCCTTTTTTCTTTTTGATGCTACTCTTGGGGTTCAATCGTTTCTTAGAACCCTTATTTCCCGATTTCCTTTTAGAAGTGCCATCTATAAGAAGGAGTGGACCTTTATCCTTCTTAATATGGCTTTCAGCTGTTTTGAGCATATTTAACAGCTCGGGCAGGAAGGTGTTCAGCTTGTTCATGTGAAAGTTCACAACAAACTGAGAGAATGAATCAGGCAGTGATTGCAGGATCAAATCCTGACTGAGCTCACTATCCATAGCAAAACCTAATTGACTTAATCTAGTGATTAAGTCTATAACCATAAGAACATGGTTTTGCACTGGAGTTCCTTCATTCATTCTAGCACGGAACAACTGCTTAGATATCTCATACCTAGCAGTCCTGCTTTGTTCTCCATACAACTCTTTTAAATTGAGAAGTATGGATTGAGTGTCCATGCCTTCATGTTGCCTCTGTAATTCATTGCTCATAGAGGCAAGTATGATACATTTGACAGTCAAACTGTCATTTTTCCACATCCTATGTGTGGCAACCTCCTCTTCTGTAGCATCATCCCCTAGATCTCCAAGATCAGGGGTTTCAAGTATATAGGAAATTTTCTCCTGAGTGAGTACTATCTTTAAATTCCTCAACCAGTCCACATAGTTTGGTCCGGTCAACTTGTTGGCATCTAAGATGCCTCTTAGTGAAAGTGAAGAAGCCATTTAATAATTCTACATATGCAAGAACATAACTAATATAAGCAGACCAATCATGATGACATGTTTGCAACTAAATAAGGACTTTAATCTAATTTGTCTCCTACTATTTTTATCGAATATCATAGCCCTCTCCTATGATAAACGTGAAAATATAATTTTTCTTAGTAGGGTTGAGATCCTAATTCATCATAAAAAGCCTTGTGGTTACACAACAAACCTTTATGAGTTCAAAGGTAGGAAACTCTTTCCGATTGCATGTCATGCAATTCTCAACTTTATCTTGTCCTCTTAAAATACTTATTGCCTTGTGTTAGCACAACAAACAATAATATTTTAGTTAAGTCAAACCCTTCATTTCTATATAGTCATATTCGAATAATATTGCCCTTGTGGTTGCACAACAAGGCAATATATTAAAATATGCCATAAGCATCTTAATGCACCAAGACAGTATAACATCAGTCCCCATTGCAAGTTTTGTGTTAGCACAACAAACTAGCATGGATCTTGACATAATAATATCGAGGCATGAAGGAAGGCTATCAATAGTATTATATCAATATTAAGCTTATCCATAATAGACAATCAAACAATTGGCCAGGTAAGCAGGTGGGAGGCTCCCCTTACTCAAAGAGTAAGGTCCTAATTAAGTAACCACCTTTAGTGCTTTCCTTAGACACCAATTAGATTAATTGTTCTAGAATGGGTTAGCTCAAAATTTTTTTAACACTATGACTTAATATAATTTTTATTGAGGGCTTACTAGTCTCTAGCACATTCTTTAATTGTAACATATATTTAACATATCTAAAATAAGCTATCATGCATCATAGCTATCTCATAGCATGTATAAATTATAAGCAACTAATTAACATGCTTCAACATATTTTCATATGAAAAATTTCATATCATGACATTTTATTACATATCATATCATATATGAATCATATATTTCAGCATTTCATTAAGCATATGACATTACTATCTCATAGTAAATTAATAATCATACATCATGCATTATTATTTGATTGAACCAATTAAGGATAGCTCTGATACCACTGAAGGGTTCTAGCATGTCATAATGGGCAGCGGAAGCTAGGGATTTTAAAATTTTCTTAATAAAGTCCCTATGCATGAAACCCTTTTAAGCCTAGATCACCTTAATGATTACAATCAAATAATATAAAATAAATGCAGAATTAGTAGAATACCTCAAACGCTAATCCAAAGTGTACAATCTCTACGAGGCGTCCAAGTGTCCGCCCTCCAATGGTGATCCACACGAAAACTTGATCAAGACTTTAGCTCCAAAGACTTTTGATCCTTAATGCAGAATTCTTCTAAAGAACTCTAACGGCTTGCTTTCCTTCCTTTCTATTTTTCTTTAGCCTTCTAAAATCACTTCTAATCCTTTTGTCCTAATGAAGACCACCTTGTCTTGGCTTAGGACACACTAGAAGCAATGTTAGAAAGAAAGAAACTAATGTAAGAAAGAAGGGATATGAGAGAGAGAGAGTTGGATTGATTTCCGATGATTTGAAAACACCGGGAGCATTCCCTATTTATAGATGGCGTACGGATGCATTATAGCCATCCATTCATGCATGAAGAGGGGCGTGAGATCAAGGGATGTGTCATTTGATGAGAGGGCATATCAGAAGTAGTTAGGATAAGATGAAGTGCTTATGATATGGCGCTTCATCATTATCCATTCCC
Source organism: Phoenix dactylifera (assembly GCF_009389715.1). Classification (NCBI taxonomy): domain Eukaryota; kingdom Viridiplantae; phylum Streptophyta; class Magnoliopsida; order Arecales; family Arecaceae; genus Phoenix; species Phoenix dactylifera. The sequence goes on along the minus strand of NW_024067765.1, from coordinate 369,831 downwards.
TAAGCATCTCTTCATGAAATCCACCGTACTCATGCCTCTCTTCATTTCTTCTCACGCATGAAAAATAGGGAGCATTCTCAACCATTGATCAAGGCTAGATGATGATCCAAAGGCCCTTATTGGTGGCGCCATAAGAAAGAAGGAGAGAGAGAATGATGCGGTTGAAGGAAAAGTAGTTAGGATATGATGACGTGTCATCTTTATCCAATCCAAGTGGCACTTCTTCATGAGGCGCCATTCTAAATTCACCGTATTCCCTTCTTTCTCACGCCATCTGATGTTGACTAAGTCAATATCACAAGTCCATCACGAGATCATGATCTCCCATCATCCCATGATGAAGATCCAATGGCTCTAATCCATGGCGCCATCCATTTGATCCTTCTCTTCATCCAAATATTGATCCAACGGTCAAAATTAAATGTTTTATCAAATCTAATCCAATTAGACTCAAATCAAGCCAATTTAGGTGCCAACTCTTGGCTAACCCATATTAGAATATGATCTAATCAAATTAGATCAATTAAGAATCAGATTCGAATCCAATTCGAATCAGATTCGAATCCAGTTCGAATCAGGAGCTAAGGTTTGCAACACCTGCTAGGATGTTTATCTTGCAAATATGATCTAATCCAATTAGACCCTTGATAAGTTTTCTTGTGTGTGACCCATTGGGTTCCATACTTAGCCAGCAATAGGTGTGAGTGCGAGTTGACCCAACTTGATTAGAACTCTTCTAATCGATTTAAGTCCAAACTGCGCGAACACGAACTTAACAATTAGAGTCCTTTCTAATTGATGATCGAATTAAACTCTTTAGTTCGATCAAACCTATAAGACAAGATTGACGTCTAGCAACGTGTCATGTCTACCCGGAAAATATGGAATTTGGTGGAAATACCAAAAATACCCTTCAGTGGCAAGTTACCATGCAATTCAATCTTTTAATCAAACTGCATCCCAAATATGTATATGAGTATGAATATATGTCAAACTCAATTTCATATTCATATTTTTCTCAATCTTTTAATGATAATTCAAATAATGAAACATTAGAAACTCTTTCTAATTTTCATTCTGCTTTGATCAAAGGCTTCCTGAATTATCATATGATTAGAATAAATAGGATGCTATCTTCTCTTGCTAGAAGTGATTAATTCCTTGTTGACCTACTCATAATCTTCGTACACAATCCACCATATCCAGAAGACCTCGTACATAACTTATTGTCATGAATGAGTGTAAACCAAAACATAGGTTCATGTGCACAAGATACCATGGTGATCTCAGGTCAAAGGATCAGTTGCACAACTCCCACTAAGAGAATCATCTTTTGACATGTAAGTAAGACTTCATAAGATTTCTCTTTGTAGGTCAATTCAGCGAATTCATTCTTCTAATGAGCACCCATATCTTTGTATTAGTGTCTCCACACAAATGATTGTGAGATCAATCATCCTCTGCATCGAGCATACATAAGACATGCCAGTCTTTCCGGTAATCATTGATCCCCGACTCAATGTACCAATGACTGGGAATATTTAAGATTATGATTTTAGGATTTTAAGTCTCACTAGTATGATCTCATCATAGTCTTAAAACCATTGCCCTAATCTAAGGAGTTTATCATAAATATAATCAACAGCATATGATAAAATATAATGCCTTTATTCATATTTAAATGTCATGTACATGATTTGGACAAATCAAAAGAAAAACCCTTCGCAATACATATTGCGATTGGCTTGTAGGGCATCTACTCTTTCAACCTCCTCGGATCTAAGTTTGTGGTGCGCACGGATAACGTGGCCACAAGCTACTTTCAGACCCAGCAAAAGCTCACCCCCAAGCAGGCGAGATGGCAGCAGTTTCTCGCTGAATTCGATTTTGACATCGAGTACAAATTGGGCCGAACTAATTCGGTGCTTGATGCCTTGAGTAGGAAGGCACAGTTGGCTGCGGTTTCTCCCTTTCCGGACCAGCAAGTAACCTAATGGAGAGGGTCAAGATCGAGATGGAGAAGGATCCATGGGCCACTTCCATGGGTGAGCTCGTCAAAGATAGCAAGGCGCGCCGTTTCTGGACCGAAGGAGGGCTGATTTTGACACGATGGCGATGTGTCTGTGTGCCTTCAGGTGGAGGGCTGAGGTGCGAGGTGTTGCGAGAACACCATAATTCTATGTGGGCAGGACACCAGGGGTTGCATCGGACCCAAGCTCTCATAGAACATAACTACTATTGGCCGAAGATGCAGGATGACGTCGAGGAGTATGTTCGCACTTGTCTGCTATGCCAATAAGACAAGGTGGAACATCGACGGCCTGCGGGGTTGTTGGAGCCATTACCTATACCAAAGCGTCCGTGGGAGAGTGTCTCCATGGACTTGATCATCGGGCTACCTCTGGTGGATGGGAACAGCTCTATCATGGTAGTGGTGGATCGCTTCTCAAAGTACGGAGTCTTTATTACAACACCTACTACTTGCCATGCGGAGGACGTGGCGCGGTTGTTCTTCACATATGTGGTGAAATATTGGGGGATACTGCGGAGTATCATTTCTGATCGCGATACTCGCTTCACGAGGAGGTTCTAGACGGAGTTATTTCAGATACTCGGAATGGAGCTAAAGATGTCCACGGCCTTCCACCCTCAGACCGATGGACAAACAGAGCGAACCAATGCATTATTGGAGATGTATTTGAGGCACTATGTGAGTGCCAACCAGCGGGATTGGGTGCGACTCTTGGACCAAGCCCAATTCAGCTACAACTTACAGCGATCGGAGTCGACAGGTAAATCACCATTCGAGGTGATTATAGGGTTGCAACCAGACACTCCGGGAAGTATCGCAGCGGACTACATGGGACGTAGTCCGACCGCCTATAGGTTCGTGAGGGATCTGAAGGAGGATACAGATTTGGTTCAGGTCTCCTTGTGGAAGGCGACCAAACGGATGAAGAAGTGGGCTGACATAAAGCGGCGGGCAGCTGAATTTCAGGTTGGTGATCAGGTTTTGGTGAAGCTTTATCATCACATGAAATTGAAGTCAGGCTACCACAAAGCACTCGTGAGGAGGTATGAAGGTCCCTTCATCATCACACATCAAATTGGAGAGACAGCATACCGATTGTCACTGCCTTCCAAGTTGAAAGTGCACCCGGTGTTCCACGTGTCCCTGTTGAAACCGTTCAAAGAGGACACAACTGACCCTTCTCGGGCTCAAAGCAGGCGAGCTACAGTAGCCGTACGAGTTCATTACACCAAGAAGGTTTCTGAAATCAAGGCAGACAGGAAAAAGGATAATCGTGTGCAATACTTAGTCCGATGGAAAGGACTATCAGATTCAGAAGCAAGCTGGGACTATGGTGACGAACTATGGTAGTTCGAGGACATCATCAACGAGTATCGCCTAGCCTCGTCAGGGGTGACTTCGGTTTAGGTGGGGGAGGGTGTCACGGCTCCTCGAATCGGGGCTGGACCGAAAGCTGGATCAAGGTATAAACCAGATCAGGTCGCTGGATGGGTTCGAGGTCTGATGGTGCTCTCTAGAGATTTGGGCAACTTGAAGACCAAATCTGGACCCTAGGATCACCTAGGGAAACGTGTGCAAGATGTAGGAGGAATACCCAAGAGCATGGGGCTGTGGGCACGTGCTCCAAGGCGTGTATTGTTGAGAATACATGCTGGTTCATCATTAGGAGGAAAGCTGCTGCAACGAGACTGATTCAGCGTTGTGGGCTTATCTCGAAGCATGGATTGTATCCGAAAAATTGGGATGCATGAAAATGTGTGCCACTGATGGAGGAACGTGGCATAAGTCTCCAGAAGGCAAGGGACACGTTTTAACACGTTTTTATAACTGAAAACGTGTATGGTTAGAAGACGTGGCTGTAACGCTGTTTCCACGCGCTTTCACTTTGAGGGGCATTTCGGGAACTCTACAGAAGTCTGTTCAATGTGAAAAAGGTGCCATCTGGAAGGGTTTTTCGTCCCGAATCCAACAAATCTAGTTTCATGGTAATCTGAGTTCGTTTGAGGGACGAACTTGGCCGTTTTATCTGATTGTGCAGAATACTATGGGAATCGGGGTTTTCCTATCTTATCAAGAATTCATCCTTATCTTATGCATGGGAAGTTGAGTTCGTGAGGGACTTACAATTGGAGGTTGCTCCTCTATAAGAGGACCCTCAAAGGGGAGGGATTGGTATCGATAGAGCTGGAGAGGCCAGGAGAGCTTATTGTAATCATTTGAGTGGTTATTCAATAAAGTTCTCTTCCCCTATATTTCTCCTTCTCCTTCGTAGTATTTTCTGGTGTTGTGCTTTGCTGCATTATTGTTATTAGGTATGACCTAAGTCATAGAGACTAGGTACCCATGCCAGGAAGGCTGATCGGTTATCTTTGGTAGATCGAGCCGCACGTTGCTGGGATTCGCTTTAAAATCCCTTCGTACGTGACATTATTGTAATCAGTTGAGTAGTTATTCAATAAAGTTTCCTTCCCCTATATTTCTCTTTCTCCTTCTTGGTATTTTTTGGTGTTGTGCTTCGCTGCATTATTGTTGTTAGGCGTGCCCTAAGTCATAGCGACTAGGTTCCCACACCAGGAAGGCTGATCGGTTATCTTCGGCTGACCGAGCCGCACGTTGTTGGGATCCGCTCTGAGATCCCTTCGTATGTGACAAATGGTTAGTTATGCCTTTTGGTTTGACTAATGCACCAAGCACTTTTATGAGAATTACGAATCATGTTTTGCGCGCATTTATAGGCAGGTTTGTTGTTGTCTATTTTGATGATATACTCATTTATAGCAAAAACTTGGATGATCATATCGTACATTTGAAATTGGTTTTAGATGTGCTTAGGAAAGAAAACTTATTTGCTAACATGAAGAAATGTACCTTTTGCACCGATAAGCTTGTATTTCTGGGATTTGTTGTTAGTGCACAAGGCTTACAAGTTGATGAAGAGAAGGTACGAGCAATCCAAGAGTGGCCGAGCCCCACAAGTGTAGGCAATGTTCGTAGTTTTCATGGACTTGCTAGTTTTTATCAGCGGTTTGTGAAGGACTTTAGTAGCATAGCCCCACCACTTACCGAAGTGATCAAGAAGAACGTCGGATTTAGATGGGGATATGCTACTAAAGTCCTTATTGTCTTTACCTAACTTTTCTAAAACGTTTGAAATTGAATGTGATACTTCAGGTATTGGTATAGGCGCAGTTCTTATGCAGGAGGGACGACCAATTGCTTACTTCAGTGAGAAATTAAGTGAGGCAGCCTTAAACTACCCGACATATGACAAGGAGTTGTATGCATTGGTTCGAGCCTTGGAGACATGGCAGCACTATCTATGGCCTAAGGAGTTAGTGATTCACACGGATCATGAGTCCTCGAAACACTTGAAGGGCCAACACAAGCTAAATAAAAGGCATGCTCGTTGGGTAGAGTTCATTGAGACGTTTCCATATGTCATCCGATATAAGCAAGGTAAGGAGAATGTGGTCGCTGATGCACTTTCTCGCAGGTATGCATTACTCTCTACACTTGATGCAAAATTGCTTGGATTTGAACACATTAAAAGTTTATACATTGATGACCATGAATTTTGTGAAGAGTACCGGGCTTGTGAGAAAAACGCTTGTGGTAGATGTTGAAAAGCCTTTTGTCTTTAAAAAGCCTTTGGTTTATTTGAAGGGCAGATCATATTTTTTCAGAAAATTGGTGAGTTTTTATTCTCTTTGGTTCTTTGAAGGTCTATTCGAACTTATCGGAATTTTCTGTGGTGTTCATCATCGACTTATCAAGCGGAATCCCACTACCGTTTGTGGCATCTTCCGGTTCTTGTTTCGCATTAAACAATGGGTTGAGGTCAAATATACCAAAATTCTTATTTTTGTTGAAGCAACGGGTCGAGGTCTCCCAACCAAACCTAGTCGTGGGCATTCTTGGGTTTCCCTATTGTTTGACGGGTCTCGTTATTCTTGACAGGGTTCGCATCATTTGGTATCAGAGGCAAGGATTTCTCGTCTCAGGTTTGCCTATCCGATTTAAATTTAGTTTCCTTTCTCTTATCTTGCCGAATCTGTTGTGGCCAAATTGGTTTTAGCCCTAAGTTCGAATTTTGTTGTTTCCTTGTGCCTTAATTCCGTGTTCTTTAGCTTTCCAAATTCGGTTTGACATATCATAGTTTAGCCGAATTTCTTTCTTTACCCATTCCGCTCGTAATCTGTTTGTTCTAATTTTAATTCGAAATCTTCTATTATTAGCAAAAGAAAGAATCTGATCACCAAGGAAGAAAAAAAAGAGTAAAAAGACTTGACAAAAAGTTTTCCGTTTGATTTCACCCATTTTGGTTTCAATAAGCCCGAAAATCAACTCACCCCAAAGACCAAAAAAAATTTCGTGGAAATTTTGCTGAATTGTGCTTCTGAAAATCTAATCACCCATATCCTTTGTTTTCTTACTTTTGAACTTGAATTCCCTTGGTGAGTTCTTGGTGAATTGTTGCTGGAAAGAGGATTATTGAGTGGAAAATGACAAGAGTGCAGTCATGTCTCAGTATAGTGTCGAAGGTGCTACGGGAGTGGCTGATCCAAAGCTGTTTATGGAGGCGAAGATGGGTGAGATGAGGCATATAATGAGGTTGGAGTTAGAACAGGTTCATGAGCGGATGGATCGGATGGAGAATACACGTTTGGAGCAGCCACAAAAACGCTCCTAATTTGCGCAGGAGGGAAAGAGTCCAACATCAGGGAGTGAGAGATGAAGATGGAGAGTATTATGGGGCTGGTTTTGATGAAGAAGATCAGGATTCGGTTGTTGGTAACAGGAGATTGGAGGGCAGTTTAGAGAAGATAGGTTTAGAGAAGATGGACATCGGGAAGATAACAACTTGGGTAGTATTAAGATGTACATTCCAGCATTTCAAGGAAGAAACGATCCCGAGGCTTATCTTGAGTGGGAGAGAAAGGTAGAGTTAGTGTTCAATTGCCACAACTACGACGAAATGAAGAAGATAAAACTTGCTGCCATTGAATTTTCTGACTATAATATTACGTGGTGGGATCAGTTAGTGTGAGCAGGTGGCGAAATAGGGAACGACAGGTAGAGATATGGGAAGAGATGAAAATAGTGATGAGGATGCAGTTTGTGCCCAGCCATTACCACCGGGAGTTGTACAATAAATTGCAAACGCTCAGACAAGGTAACCGGAGTGTGGAGGATTATCATCAAGAGATGGAGATTGCTATGATCCGGGCTAATATCGAAGAAGACCGAGAGGCTACTATGGCTAGGTTCCTGAATGGCTTGAATCAAGAAATTCATGATAGGGTGGAGATGCAGCATTATGTGGAATTGGAGGATATGGTGCACGTGGCCATCAAGGTGGAGCTACAACTCGAGAGGAGGGGTGGTACACGTGCATCCCATAATTCGGGTTTTTCCCATGAAAACCAAGTCATGTGAAGAAAGAGGAGAAACCAGCTGCAAAACCCAAATTCGAGCCAAAACAAGAGACAACCAACCATGGCACTCAAGGTAAATCCGACCCTTCCACTTCTCGAAACCGTGACATTAAGTATTTTAAATGTCAAGGCAGGGGTCACATAGCAAGTCAATGCCCGAACAAAAGAGTCATGGTGATAAGGGGTAACGGAGAGATCGAAACCGACGACGAGTCCGATACCGACTCTATGCCACCATTGGAGGACGTAGATGATGAAGAATATGCGGTCCAAGGTGAATTGCTGGTGTCAAGAAGACTCCTAAGCTTGCAAGCAAAAGAAGTTGAAGAAGTGCAGCGGGAGAACATCTTTCATACTAGGTGCTATGTCAAAGACAGGGTATGTAGTATGATTGTTGATGGAGGAAGTTGTACTAATGTTGCAAGCACAACCTTGGTGGAGAAATTAGGACTGCCCATACTGAAACATCCTAGGCCGTACAAGTTACAATGGCTGAATGATAGTGGCGAGGTATAGGTGAATAAGCGTGTTTTGGTTTCATTCCGCATCGGAAAATATGAAGATGAAGTTTTGTGTGATGTAGCTCCGATGCAAGCTGGACATTAACTATTAGGCCGACCATGGCAATTCGATCGGAGAGTTAAGCATGATGGCTTCACCAACAAATACTCGTTCGTGCTCAACCAAAAACCCATCACTCTTGTACGGATGACACCGAAACAGGTTTATGACGATCAAGTGAGGTTGCAAAAAGAGAGTGATCAAAAGAAAGAGAGTGAGCAAAAGAAAAGGAGTGAAAATCGGAGAGTGGCCGAGCAAAATGATAGAGAAAAAGAAAATCAAAATTCAGCCAATGAGAGATATTCGAGAGGAAACAAAAGAATTTCTATGCAAAAGTGAGTGAGATTAAGCGAGCAATGTTTTCAAATCAGCCGATGATTGTACTTTTGTACAAGGAGGCATTTTTAAACACTAACGAACTTGACCTTGCTTTGCCTAGTTCTATTGTTTCTCTTTTGCAGGAATTTGAGGGTGTCTTTCCCGAGGAAACACCACATGGATTACCACCAATTCGAGGGATTGAACATCAAATTGACTTTGTTCCTGGTGCGACAATTCCAAACCGACCAGCCTATAGGAGCAATCCCGAGGAGACAAAGGAGCTTCAACGGCAGGTAAGTGAGTTGTTGGAGAAGGGGTACGTGAGGGAGAGCATGAGTCCGTGCGCCGTTCCAGTTTTACTTGTACCTAAGAAGGATTGGATATGGAGAATGTGCGTTGATTGCCGAGCTATCAGCAACATAACGGTAAAGTATCATCATCCTATTCCTCGCTTAGATGACATGTTAGATGAGTTGCATGGTTCTTGTGTGTTCTCTAAGATTGATTTAAAGAGTGGTTATCATCAGATTAGAATGAAAGAAGAAGATGAATGGAAAACTGCTTTTAAAACAAAATATGGTTTGTATGAATGGTTAGTTATGCCTTTTGGTTTGACTAATGCACCAAGCACTTTTATGAGACTTATGAATCATGTTTTGCATGCATTTATAGGCAGGTTTGTTGTTCTCTATTTTGATGATATACTCATTTATAGCAAAAACTTGGATGATCATGTCGTACATTTGAAATCGATTTTACATGTGCTTAGGAAAGAAAAGTTATTTGCTAACAGGAAGAAGTGCACTTTTTGCACCGATAAGCTTGTATTTCTAGGATTTGTTGTTAGTGCACAAGGCTTACAGGTTGATGAAGAGAATGTACGAGCAATCCAAGAGTGGCCGAGTCCCACAAGTGCAGGCAATGTTCGTAGTTTTCATGGACTTGCTAGTTTTTACCGGCGGTTTGTGAAGGACTTTAGTAGCATAGCCGCACCATTTACCGAAGTGATCAAGAAGAACGTCGGATTTAGATGGGGAGAAGAACAAGAGAAGGCGTTTCAGCTAATCAAAGAGAAGCTAACCAACGTCCCCTTATTGTCTTTACCAAACTTTTCTAAAACGTTTGAGATTGAATGTGATGCTTCAAGTATTGGTATAGGCGCAGTTATTATGCAGGAGGGACGACCAATTGCTTACTTCAGCGAGAAATTAAGCAGGGCAGCCTTAAACTACCCGACTTATGACAAGGAGTTGTATGCTTTGGTTTGAGCTTTGGAGACATGGCAGCACTACTTATGGCCTAAGGAGTTCGTGATTCATACCGATCATGAGTCCTCGAAACACTTGAAGGGCCAACACAAGCTAAATAAAAGGCATGTTCGTTGGGTAGAGTTCATTGAGACGTTTCCATATGTCATCCGGCATAAGCAAGGTAAGGAGGATATGGTCGCTGATGCACTTTCTCGCAGGTATGAATTACTCTCTACACTTGATGCAAAATTGCTTGGATTTGAACATATTAAAAGTTTATACATTGATGACCATGAATTTTGTGAAGAGTACCGGGCTTGTGAGAAAAATGCTTGTGGTAGAAGTTGAAAAGCCTTTTGTATTTAAAAAACCTTTGGCTTATTTGAAGGGCAGATCATATTTTTTCAGAAAATTGGTGAGTTTTTATTCTCTTTGGTTCTTTGAGGGACTATTCGAACTTATCGGAATTTTCCATGGCGTTCATCATCGACTTATCAAGCGGATTCCCACTACCGTTTGTGGCGTCCTCCGGTTCTTGTTTTGCATTAAACAATGGGTTGAGGTCAAATATACCAAAATTCTTGTTTTTGTTCAAGCAACAGGTCGAGGTCTCCCAACCAAACCGGGTCATGGGTGTTCCTGGGTTTTCCTATTGTTTGGCGGGTCTCGATATTCTTGACGGGGTTCGCATCATTTGGTATCAGAGCCAAGAATTTCTCGTCTCAGGTTTGCCTATCCCATTTAAATTTAGTTTCCTTTCTCTTATCTGGCCGAATCTGTTGTGGCCGAATTGGTTTTAGCACTATGTTCGAATTTTGTTGTTTTCTTGTGCCTTAATTCCCTGTTCTTTAGCTTTCCAAATTCGATTTGACATATCATAGTTTAGCTGAATTTCTTTCTTTACCCGTTCCGCTCATAATCTGTTTGTTCTAATTTTAATTCGAAATCTTATTCTATTATTAGCAAGAGAAAGAATCTGATCACCAAAAAAAAAAAAAAGAGTAAAAAGACTCGGCAAAAATTTTTTCGTTTGATTTCACCCATTTTGGTTTCAATAAGCCCGAAAATCAACTCACCCCAAAGACCAAAAAACGTTTCGTGGAAATTTTGCTGAATTGTGCTTCTGAAAATCTAATCACCCATATCCCTTGTTTTCTCACTTTTGAACTTGAATTTCCTTGGTGAGTTCTTGGTGAATTGCTGCTGGAAAGAGGATTATTGAGTGGAAAAAGGCAAGAGTGGAGTCATGTCTCATAATATAGCCGAAGGTGCTACGGGAGTGGCTGATCCAAAGCTGTTTATGGAGGCGAAGATGGGTGAGATGAGGCGTATAATGAGGTTGGAGTTAGAGCAGGTTCATGAGCGGATGGATCGGATGGAGAATACACATTTGGAGCAGCCACAAAAACGCTCCTAATTGCATAGGAGGGAAAGAGTCCAACATCAGGGAGTGAGAGATGAAGATGGAGAGAATTATGGGGCTGGTTTTGATGAAGAAGAAGATCAGGATTCGGTTTTTGGTAACAGGAGATATGGAGGGCGGTTTAGAGAAGATAGGTTTAGAGAAGATGGAAATCGGGAAGATAACAACTTGGGTAGTATTAAGATGAAAATTCCAGCATTTCATTGAAGAAACGATCCCGAGGCTTATCTTGAGTGGGAGAAAAAGGTAAAGTTAGTGTTCGATTGCCACAACTACTCCGAAATGAAAAAGGCAAAACTTGCTGCCATTGAATTTTCTGACTATAATATTGCGTGGTGGGATCAGTTAGTGTTGAGCAGGTGGCAAAATAAGGAATGACAGGTAGAGACATGGGAAGAGATGAAAATAGTGATGAGGAAGCGGTTTGTGCCCAGCCATTTCCAACAGAAGTTGTACAATACATTGCAAACGCTCAGACAAGGAAACCGGAGTGTGGAGGATTATCATCAAGAGATGGAGATTGCTATGATCCGGGTTAATATCGAAGAAGACCGAGAGGCTACTATGGCTAGGTTCTTGAATGGCTTGAATCAAGAAATTCATGATAGGGTGGAGATGCCGCATTATGTGGAATTGGAGGATATGGTGCACATGGCCATCAAGGTGGAGCAACAACTCAAGAGGAGGGGTGGTACACGTGCATCCCATAATTCTGGTTTTTCTCGTGGAAACCGAGTCATGTGAAGAAAGAGGGGAAACCAGCTGCAAAACCCAATTTCGAGCCAAAATAAGAGACAACCAACCATGGCACTCAAGGTAAATCTGACCCTTCCACTTCTCGAAACCGTGACATTAAGTATTTTAAATGTCAAGGCTCACATAGCAAGTCAATGCCCGAACAAAAGAGTCATGGTGATAAGGGGTAACGGAGAGATCGAAACCAACGACGAGTCCGATACCGACTCTATGCCGCCATTGGAGGATGTGGATGATGAAGAATATGCGGTCCAAGGTGAATTGTTGGTGTCAAGAAGACTCCTAAGCTTGCAAGCAAAAGAAGTTGAAGAAGTGAAGCGGGAGAACATCTTTCATACTAGGTGCTATGTCAAAGACAAGGTATGTAGTATGATTGTTGATGGAGGAAGTTGTACTAATGTTGCAAGCACAACCTTGGTGGAGAAATTAGGACTGCCCGTACTAGAACATCCTAGGCCGTACAAGTTACAATGGCTGAATGATAGTGGCGAGGTAAAGGTGAATAAGCGTGTTTTGGTTTCATTCCGCATCGGAAAATATGAAGATGAAGTTTTGTGTGATGTAGCTCCGATGCAAGTTGGACATTTACTATTAGGCCGACAGTGGTAATTCGATCGGAGAGTTAAGCATGATGGCTTCACCAACAAATACTCGTTCATGCTCAACCAAAAACCCATCACTCTTGTACCGATGACACCAAAACAGATTTATGACGATCAAGTGAGGTTGCAAAAAGAGAGTGATCAAAAGAAAGAGAGTGAGCAAAAGAAAAAGAGTGAAAATCGGAGAGTGGCCGAGCAAAATGAGAGAGAAAAAGAAAATCAAAATTCAGCCAATGAGAGAAATTCAGAGAAGAAACAAAAGAATTTCTATGCAAAAGTGAGTGAGATTAAGCGAGCAATGTTTTCAAATCAGCCGATGATTGTACTTTTGTGCAAGGAGGCATTTTTCAACACTAACGAACTTGACCCTTCTTTGCCGTGTTCTGTTGTTTCTCTTTTGCAGGAATTTGAGGATGTCTTTCCCATGGAAACACCACATGGATTACCACCAATTCGAGGGATTGAACATCAAATTGACTTTGTTCCTGGTGCGACAATTCCAAACCGACCAGCCTATAGGGGCAATCCCGAGGAGACAAAGGAGCTTCAACGGCAGGTAAGTGAGTTGTTGGAGAAGGGGTACGTGAGGGAGAGCATGAGTCCGTGCGCCGTTCCAGTTTTACTTGTGCCTAAGAAGGACGGGACGTGGAGAATGTGCAGATTGCCGAGCCATCAACAACATAACGGTAAAGTATCGTCATCCTATTCCTCGCTTAGATGACATACCGTTTGTGGCGTCTTCCGGTTCTTGTTTCGCATTAAACAATGGGTTGAGGTCAAATATACCAAAATTCTTGTTTTTGTTGAAGCAACAGGTCGAGGTCTCGCAACCAAATCGGGTCGTGGGTGTTCCTGGGTTTTCCTATTATTTGACGGGTCGTGTTATTCTTGACGGGGTTCACATCATTTGGTATCAGAGCCAAGAATTTCTCGTCTCAAGTTTGCCTATCCCATTTAAATTTAGTTTCCTTTCTCTTATCTGGCCGAATCTGTTGTGGCCGAATTGGATTTAGCCCTAAGTTCGAATTTTGTTGTTTTCTTGTGCCTTAATTCCCTGTTCTTTAGCTTTCCAAATTCGATTTGACATATCATAGTTTAGCCGAATTTCTTTCTTTACCCGTTCCGCTCATAATCTGTTTGTTCTAATTTTAATTCGAAATCTTATTCTATTATTAGCAATAGCAAGAATCTGATCACCAAAAAAAAAAAGAGTAAAAAGACTCGACAAAAATTTTTTCGTTTGATTTCACCCATTTTGGTTTCAATAAGCCCGAGAATCAACTCACCCCAAAGACCAAAAAAATTTTCGTGGAAATTTCGCTAAATTGTGCTTCTGAAAATCTAATCACCCATAATCCCTTGTTTTCTCACTTTTGAACTTGAATTCCCTTGGTGAGTTCTTGGTGAATTGTTGCTGGAAAGAGGATTATTGAGTGGAAAAAGGCAAGAGTGGAGTCATGTCTCACAATATAGCCGAAGGTGCTACGGGAGTGGCTGATCCAAAGCTGTTTATGGAGGCGAAGATGGGTGAGATGAGGCGTATAATGAGGTTGGAGTTAGAGCAGGTTCATGAGCGGATGGATCGGATGGAGAATACACGTTTGGAGCAGCCACAAAAACGCTCCTAATTTGCGTAGGAGGGAAAAAGTCCAACATTAGGGAGTGAGAGATGAAGATGGAGAGTATTATGGGGCTGGTTTTGATGAAGAAGAAGATCAGGATTCGGTTGTTGGTAACAGGAGTTATGGAGGGCGGTTTAGAGAAGATGAAATCGGGAAGATAACAACTTGGGTAGTATTAAGATGAAAACTCCAGCATTTCAAGGAAGAAACGATCCCGAGTTTTATCTTGAGTGGGAGAAAAAGGTAGAGTTAGTGTTCGATTGCCACAACTACTCCGAAATGACGAAGGTAAAACTTGTTGCCATTGAATTTTCTGACTATAATATTGCATGGTGGGATCAGCTAGTCTTGAGCAGGTGGCGAAATAGGGAACGACCGGTAGAGATGTGGGAAGAGATGAAAATAGTGATGAGGAAGCGGTTTGTGCCCAGCCATTACCACCGGGAGTTGTACGATAAATTGCAAACGCTCAGACAAGGTAATCAAAGTGTGGAGGATTATCATCAAGAGATGGACATTGCTATGATCCGGGGTAATATCGAAGAAGACCGAGAGGCTACTATGGCTAGGTTCTTGAATGGCTTGAATCAAGAAATTCATGATAGGGTGGAGTTGCAGCATTATGTGGAATTGAAGGTGATGGTGCACATGGCCATCAAGGTGGAGCAACAACTCGAGAGGAGGGTTGATACACGTGCCTCCCATAATTTGGGTTTTTCCCATGGAAACCAATTCGTGTGAAGAAAGTGGAGAAACCAGCTGCAAAACCCAAATTCGAGCCAAAACAAGAGACAACCAACCATGGCACTCAAGGTAAATCTGACCGTTCCACTTCTCGAAACCGTGACATTAAGTATTTTAAATGTCAAGGCAGGGGTCACATAGCAAGTCAATGCCCGAACAAAAGAGTCATGTTGATAAGGGGTAACGGAGAGATCGAAACCGACGACGAGTCCGATACCGACTCTATGCCACCATTGGAGGACGTGGATGATGAAGAATATGCGGTCCAAGGTGAATTGTTGGTGTCAAGAAGACTCCTAAGCTTGCAAGCAAAAGAAGTTGAAGAAGTGCAGCGGGGGAATATCTTTCATACTAGGTGCTATGTCAAAGACAAGGTATGTAGTATGATTGTTGATGGAGGAAGTTGTACTAATGTTGCAAGCACAACCTTGGTGGAGAAATTAGGACTGCCCATACTGAAACGTCCTAGGCCGTACAAGTTACAATGGCTGAATGATAGTGGCGAGGTAAAGGTGAATAAGCATGTTTTGGTTTCATTCCGCATCGGAAAATATGAAGATGAAGTTTTGTGTGATGTAGCTCCGATGCAAGCTGGACATTTACTATTAGGCCGACCGTGGCAATTCAATCGGAGAGTTAAGCATGATGGCTTCACCAACAAATACTCGTTCGTGCTCAACCAAAAATCGATCACTCTTGTACGGATGACACCGAAACAGGTTTATGACGATCAAGTGAGGTTGCAAAAAGAGAGTGATCAAAAGAAAGAGAGTGAGCAAAAGAAAAAGAGTGAAAATCGGAGAGTGGCCGAGCAAAATGAGAGAGAAAAAGAAAATCAAAATTCAGCCAATGAGAGAAATTCAGAGAAGAAACAAAAGAATTTCTATGCAAAAGTGAGTGAGATTAAGCGAGCAATGTTTTCAAATCAGCCGATGATTGTACTTTTGTGCAAGGAGGCATTTTTCAACACTAACGAACTTGACCCTTCTTTGCCGTGTTCTGTTGTTTCTCTTTTGCAGGAATTTGAGGATGTCTTTCCCATGGAAACACCACATGGATTACCACCAATTCGAGGGATTGAACATCAAATTGACTTTGTTCCTGGTGCGACAATTCCAAACCGACCAGCCTATAGGGGCAATCCCGAGGAGACAAAGGAGCTTCAACGGCAGGTATGTGAGTTGTTGGAGAAGGGGTACGTGAGGGAGAGCCTGAGTCCGTGCGCCGTTCCAGTTTTACTTGTACCTAAGAAGGATGGGACATGGAGAATGTGCGTTGATTGCCGAGCCATTAGCAACATAACGGTAAAGTATCGTCATCCTATTCCTCGCTTAGATGACATGTTAGATGAGTTGCATGGTTCTTGTGTATTCTCTAAGATTGATTTAAAGAGTGGTTATCATCAGATTAGAATGAAAGAAGAAGATGAATGGAAAACTGCTTTTAAAACAAAATATGGTTTGTATGAATGGTTAGTTATGTCTTTTGGTTTGACTAATGCACCAAGCACTTTTATGAGACTTATGAATCATGTTTTGCATGCATTTATAGGCAGGTTTGTTGTTCTCTATTTTGATGATATACTCATTTATGGCAAAAACTTGGATGTTCATGTCGTACATTTGAAATCGATTTTAGATGTGCTTAGGAAAGAAAAGTTATTTGCTAACATGAAGAAGTGTACTTTTTGCACCGATAAGCTTGTATTTCTTGAATTTGTTGTTAATGCACAAGGCTTACAGGTTGATGAAGAGAAGGTACGAGCAATCCAAAAGTGGCCGAGTCCCACAAGTGTAGGCAATGTTCGTAGTTTTCATGGACTTGCTAGTTTTTACCGGCGGTTTTGTGAAGGACTTTAGTAGCATAGCCGCACCACTTACCGAAGTGATCAAGAAGAATGTCGGATTTAGATGGGGAGAAGAACAAGAGAAGGTGTTTCAGCTAATCAAAGAGAAGCTAACAAACGTCCCCTTATTGTCTTTACCTAACTTTTCTAAAATGTTTGAGATTGAATGTGATGCTTCAAGTATTGGTATAGGCGCAGTTCTTATGCAGGAGGGACGACCAATTGCTTACTTCAGCGAGAAATTAAGCAGGGCAACCTTAAACTGCCCGACTTATGACAAGGAGTTGTATGCATTGGTTTGAGCTTTGGAGACATGGCAGCACTACTTATGGCCTAAGGAGTTCGTGATTCACACCGATCTTGAGTCCTCGAAACACTTGAAGGGCCAACACAAGCTAAATAAAAGGCGTGCTCGTTGGGTAGAGTTCATTGAGACGTTTCCATACGTCATCCGGCAAAAGCAAGGTAAGGAGAATGTGGTCGCTGATGCACTTCTCACAGGTATGAATTACTCTCGACACTTGATGCAAAATTGCCTGGATTTAAACACATTAAAAGTTTATACATTGATGACCATGAATTTTGTGAAGAGTACCGGGCTTGTGAGAAAAACGCTTGTGGTAGATGTTGAAAAGCCTTTTGTATTTAAAAAACCTTTGGCTTATTTGAAAGGTAGATCATATTTTTTCAGAAAATTGGTGAGTTTTCATTCTCTTTGGTTCTTTGAAGGACTATTCGAACTTATCGAAATTTTCCGTGGCATTCATCATCGACTTATCAAGCGGATTCCCACTACCGTTTGTGGCGTCTTTCGGTTCTTGTTTCGCATTAAACAATGGGTTGACGTCAAATATACCAAAATTCTTGTTTTTGTTGAAGCAACAGGTCGAGGTCTCCCAACCAAACCGGGTTGTGGGTGTTCTTGGGTTTTTCTATTGTTTGACGGGTCTCGTTATTCTTGATGGGGTGCGCATCATTTGGTATCAGAGCCAAGAATTTCTCGTCTCAGGTTTGCCTATCCAATTTAAATTTAGTTCCCTTTCTCTTATCTGGCAGAATCTGTTGTGGCCGAATTGGTTTTAGCCCTAAGTTCGAATTTTGTTGTTTCCTTGTGCCTTAATTCCGTGTTCTTTAGCTTTCCAAATTCGATTTGACATATCATAGTTTAGCCGAATTTCTTTCTTTACCCGTTCCGCTCATAATCTGTTTGTTCTAATTTTAATTCGAAATCTTATTCTATTATTAGCAAAAGAAAGAATCTGATCACCAAAAAAAAAAGAGTAAAAAGACTCGACAAAAATTTTTTCGTTTGATTTCACCCATTTTGGTTTCAATAAGCCCGAAAATCAACTCACCCCAAAGACCAAAAAAAATTGCGTGGAAATTTTGCTGAATTGTGCTTCTGAAAATCTAATCACCCATATCCCTTGTTTTCTCACTTTTGAACTTGAATTCCCTTGGTGAGTTCTTGGTGAATTGTTGCTGGAAAGAGGATTATTGAGTGAAAAAAAGGCAAGAAGATGGGTGATCCAAAGCTATTTATGGAGGCGAAGAAGATGGGTGAGATGAGGCATATAATGAGGTTGGAGTTAGAGCAGGTTCATGAGCGGATGGATCGGATGGAGAATACACGTTTGGAGCAGCCACAAAAACGCTCCTAATTTGCATAGGAGGGAAAGAGTCCAACATCAGGGAGAGAGAGATGAAGATGGAGAGTATTATCGGGCTGGTTTTGATGAAGATGAAGACCAGGATTCGGTTGTTGGTAACAGGAGATATGGAGGGCGGTTTAGAGAAGATAGGTTTAGAGAAGATAGGTTTAGAGAAGATGGAAATCGGGAAGATAACAACTTGGGTAGTATTAAGATGAAAATTCCAGCATTTCACGGAAGAAACAATCCCGAGGCTTATCTTGAGTGGGAGAAAAAGGTAGAGTTAGTGTTCGATTGCCACAACTACCCCGAAATGAAGAAGGCAAAACTTGCTGCCATTGAATTTTCTGACTATAATATTGCGTGGTGGGATCAGTTAGTGTTGAGCAGGTGGCAAAATGGGGAATGACACATAGAGACGTGGGAAGAGATGAAAATAGTGATGAGGAAGCGGTTTGTGCCCAGATATTACCACCGGGAGTTGTACAATACATTGCAAATGCTCAGACAAGGTAACCGGAGTGTGGAGGATTATTATCAAGAGATGGAGATTGCTATGATCCGGGTTAATATCGAAGAAGACCGAGAGGCTACTATGGCTAGGTTCTTGAATGGCTTGAATCAAGAAATTCATGATAGGGTGGAGATGCAGCATTATGTGGAATTGGAGGATATGGTGCACATGGCCATCAAGGTGGAGCAACAACTCAAGAGGAGGGGTGGTACACGTGCATCCCATAATTCTGATTTTTCTCATGGAAACCGAGTCATGTGAAGAAAGAGGGGAAACCAGCTGCAAAACCCAAATTCGAGCCAAAACAAGAGACAACCAACCATCGCACTCAAGGTAAATCTGACCCTTCCACTTCTCGAAACCGTGACATTAAGTATTTTAAATGTCAAGGCTCACATAGCAAGTTAATGCCCGAACAAATGAGTCATGGTGATAAGGGGTAACGGAGAGATCGAAACCGACGACGAGTCCGATACTGACTCTATGCCGCCATTGGAGGATGTGGATTTTGAAGAATATGCGGTCCAAGGTGAATTGTTGGTGTCAAGAAGACTCCTAAGCTTGCAAGCAAAAGAAGTTGAAGAAGTGCAGTGGGAGAACATCTTTCATACTAGGTGCTATGTCAAAGACATCGTATGTAGTATGATTGTTGATGGAGGAAGTTGTACTAATGTTGCAAGCACAACCTTGGTGGAGAAATTAGGACTGGGCGTACTGCAACATCCTAGGCCGTACAAGTTACAATGGCTGAATGATAGTGGCGAGGTAAAGGTGAATAAGCGTGTTTTGGTTTCATTCCGCATCGGAAAATATGAAGATGAAGTTTTGTGTGATGTAGCTCCGATGCAAGCTGGACATTTACTATTAGGCCGACAGTGGTAATTCGATCGGAGAGTTAAGCATGATGGCTTCACCAACAAATACTCGTTCGTGCTCAACCAAAAACCCATCACTCTTGTACCGATGACACCGAAACAGATTTATGACGATCAAGTGAGGTTGCAAAAAGTGAGTGATCAAAAGAAAGAGAGTGAGCAAAAGAAAAAGAGTGAAAATCGGAGAGTGGCCGAGCAAAATGAGAGAGAAAAAGAAAATCAAAATTCAGCCAATGAGAGAAATTCAGAGAAGAAACAAAAGAATTTCTATGCAAAAGTGAGTGAGATTAAGCGAGCAATGTTTTCAAATCAGCCGATGATTGTACTTTTGTGCAAGGAGGCATTTTTCAACACTAACAAACTTGACCCTTCTTTGCCGTGTTCTGTTGTTTCTCTTTTGCAGGAATTTGAGGATGTCTTTCCCATGGAAACACCACATGGATCACCACCAATTCGAGGGATTGAACATCAAATTGACTTTGTTCCTGGTGCGACAATTCCAAACCGACCAGCCTATAGGGGCAATCCCGAGGAGACAAAGGAGCTTCAACGGCAGGCAAGTGAGTTGTTGGAGAAGGGGTACATGAGGGAGAGCATGAGTCCGTGCGCCGTTCCAGTTTTACTTGTACCTAAGAAGGATGGGGCGTGGAGAATGTGCGTTGATTGTCGAGCCATCAACAACATAACGGTAAAGTATCGTCATCCTATTCCTCACTTAGATGACATACCGTTTGTGGCGTCTTCCGGTTCTTGTTTCGCATTAAACAATGGGTTGAGGTCAAATATACCAAAATTCTTGTTTTTGTTGAAGCAACAGGTCGAGGTCTCCCAACCAAACTGGGTCATGGGTGTTCCTGGGTTTTCCTATTGTTTGACGTGTCTCGTTTTTCTTGACGGGGTTCGCATCATTTGGTATCAGAGCCAAGAATTTCTCGTCTCAAGTTTGCCTATCCCATTTAAATTTAGCTTCCTTTCTCTTATCTGGCCGAATCTGTTGTGGCCGAATTGGTTTTAGCCCTAAGTTCGAATTTTGTTGTTTTCTTGTGCCTTAATTCCCTGTTCTTTAGCTTTCCAAATTCGATTTGACATATCATAGTTTAGCCGAATGTCTTTCTTTACCCGTTCTGCTCATAATCTGTTTGTTCTAATTTTAATTCGAAATCTTATTCTATTATTAGCAAAAGAAAGAATCTGATCACCAAAAAAAAAAAGAGTAAAAAGACTCGACAAAAATTTTTTCGTTTGATTTCACCCATTTTGGTTTCAGTAAGCCCGAAAATCAACTCACCCCAAAGACCAAAAAAATTTTCGTGGAAATTTCGCTAAATTGTCCTTCTGAAAATCTAATCGCCCATATCCCTTGTTTTCTCACTTTTGAACTTGAATTCCCTTGGTGAGTTCTTGGTGAATTGTTGCTGGAAAGAGGATTATTGAGTGAAAAAAAGGCAAGAGTGGAGTCATATCTCACAATATAGCCGAAGGTGCCACGGGAGTGGCTGATCCAAAGCTATTTATGGAGGCGAAGAAGATGGGTGAGATGAGGCATATAGAGGTTGGAGTTAGAGCGGGTTCATGAGCGGATGGATCGGATGGAGAATACACGTTTGGAGCAGCCACAAAAACGCTCCTAATTTGCATAGGAGGGAAAGAGTCCAACATCAGGGAGTGAGAGATGAAGATGGAGAGTATTATCGGGCTGGTTTTGATGAAGAAGAAGACCAGGATTCGGTTGTTGGTAACAGGAGATATGGAGGGCGGTTTAGAGAAGATGGAAATTGGGAAGATAACAACTTGGGTAGTATTAAGATGAAAATTCCAGCATTTCACGGAAGAAACGATCCCGAGGCTTATCTTGAGTGGGAGAAAAAGGTAGAGTTAGTGTTCGATTGCCACAACTACTCCGAAATGAAGAAGGCAAAACTTGCTGCCATTGAATTTTCTGACTATAATATTGCGTGGTGGGATCAGTTAGTGTTGAGCAGGTGGCAAAATAGGGAATGACAGGTAGAGACGTGGGAAGAGAAGAAAATAGTGATGAGGAAGCGGTTTGTGCCCAGATATTACCACCGGGAGTCGTACATACATTGCAAACGCTCAAACAAGGTAACCGGAGTGTGGAGGATTATCATCAAGAGATGGAGATTGCTATGATCCGGGTTAATATCGAAGAAGACCGAGAGGCTACTATGGCTAGGTTCTTGAATGGCTTGAATCAAGAAATTCATGATAGGGTGGAGATGCAGCATTATGTGGAATTGGAGGATATGGTGCACATGGCCATCAAGGTGGAGCAACAACTCAAGAGGAGGGGTGGTACACGTGCATCCCATAATTCTGGTTTTTCTCGTGGAAACCGAGTCATGTGAAGAAAAAGGGGAAACCAGCTGCAAAACCCAAATTCGAGCCAAAACAGGAGACAACCAACCATGGCACTCAAGGTAAATCTGACCCTTCCACTTCTCGAAACCGTGACTAAGTATTTTAAATGTCAAGGCAGGGGTCACATAGCAAGTCAATGCCCGAACAAAAAAGTCATGGTGATAAGGGTTAACGGAGAGATCGAAACCGACAACGAGTCCGATACCGACTCTATGCCACTATTGGAGGACGTGTATGATGAAGAATATGCGGTGCAAGGTGAATTGTTGGTGTCAAGAAGACTCCTAAGCTTGCAAGCAAAAGAAGTTGAAGAAGTGCAGCGGGGGAACATCTTTCATACTAGGTGCTATGTCAAAGACAAGGTATGTAGTATGATTGTTGATGGAGGAAGTTGTACTAATGTTGCAAGCACAACCTTGGTGGAGAAATTAGGACTTCCCATACTGAAACATCCTAGGCCGTACAAGTTACAATGGCTGAATGATAGTGGCGAGGTAAAGGTGAATAAGCGTGTTTTGGTTTCATTCCGCATCGAAAAATATGAAGATGAAGTTTTGTGTGATGTAGCTCCGATGCAAGCTGGACATTTACTATTAGGCCGACCATGGCAATTTGATTGGAGAGTTAAGCATGATGGCTTCACCAACAAATACTCCTTCGTGCTCAACCAAAAACCCATCACTCTTGTACGGATGACACCAAAACAGGTTTATGACGATCAAGTGAGTGCAAAAAGAGAGTGATCAAAAGAAAGAGAGTGAGCAAAAGAAAAAGAGTGAAAATCGGAGAGTGGCCGAGCAAAATGAGAGAGAAAAAGAAAATCAAAATTCAGCCAATAAGAGAAATTCATAGAAGAAACAAAAGAATTTCTATGCAAAAGTGAGTGAGATTAAGCGAGCAATGTTTTCAAAACAGCCGATGATTGTACTTTTGTACAAGGAGGCATTTTTCAACACTAACGAACTTGACCCTGCTTTGCCGAGTTCTGTTTTTTCTCTTTTGCAGGAATTTGAGGATGTCTTTCCTGAGGAAACACCACATGGATTACCACCAATTCGAGGGATTGAACATCAAATTGACTTTGTTCCTGGTGCGACAATTCCAAACCGACCAGCCTATAGGGGCAATCCCGAGGAGACAAAGGTGCTTCAACGGCAGGTAAGTGAGTTGTTGGAGAAGGGGTACGTGAGGGAGAGCGTGAGTCCATGCGCCGTTCCAGTTTTACTTGTGCCTAGAAGGATGGGACGTGGAGAATGTGCGTTGATTGCCGAGCCATCAGCAACATAACGGTAAAGTATCGTCATCCTATTCCTCGCTTAGATGACATTTTAGATGAGTTGCATGGTTCTTGTGTGTTCTCTAAGATTGATTTAAAGAGTGGTTATCATCAGATTAGAATGAAAGAAGAAGATGAATGGAAAACTGCTTTTAAAACAAAATATCGTTTGTATGAATGGTTAGTTATGCCTTTTGGTTTGACTAATGCACCAAGCACTTTTATGAGACTTATGAATCATGTTTTGCATGCATTTATAGGCAGGTTTGTTGGTGTCTATTTTGATGATATACTCATTTATAGCAAAAACTTGGATGATCATGTCGTACATTTGAAATCGATTTTAGATGTGCTTAGGAAAGAAAAGTTATTTGCTAACATGAAGAAGTGTACTTTTTGCACCGATAAGCTTGTATTTCTAGGATTTGTTGTTTGTGCACAAGGCTTACAGGTTGATGAAGAGAAGGTACGAGCAATCCAAGAGTGGCCGAGTCCCACAAGTGTAGGCAATGTTCGTAGTTCTCATGGACTTGCTAGTTTTTACCGGCGGTTTGTGAAGGACTTTAGTAGCATAGCCGCACCACTTACCGAAGTGATCAAGAAGAACGTCGGATTTAGATGGGGAGAAGAACAAGAGAAGGCGTTTCAGCTAATCAAAGAGAAGCTAACCAACGTCCCCTTATTGTCTTTACCTAACTTTTCTAAAACGTTTGAGATTGAATGTGATGCTTCAAGTATTGGTATGGGCGCAGTTCTTATGCAGGAGGGACGACCAATTGCTTACTTCAGCGAGAAATTAAGCAGGGCAGCCTTAAACTACCCGACTTATGACAAGGAGTTGTATGCATTGGTTTGAGCTTTGGAGACATGGCAGCACTACTTATAGCCTAAGGAGTTCGTGATTCACATCGATCTTGAGTCCTCAAAACACTTGAAGGGCCAACACAAGCCAAATAAAAGGCGTGCTCGTTGGGTAGAGTTCATTGAGACGTTTCCATATGTCATCCGGCATAAGCAAGGTAAGGAGAATGTGGTCGCTGATGCACTTTCTCGCAGGTATGAATTACTCTCTACACTTGATGCAAAATTGCTTGGATTTGAACATATTAAAAGTTTATACATTGATGACCATGAATTTTGTGAAGAGTACCGGGCTTGTGAGAAAAACGTTTGTGGCATATGTTGAAAAGCCTTTTGTATTTAAAAACCTTTGGCTTATTTGAAGGGCAGATCATATTTTTTCAGAAAATTGGTGAGTTTTTATTCTCTTTGGTTCTTTGAAGGACTATTCGAACTTATCGGAATTTTCCGTGGCATTCATCATCGACTTATCAAGCGGATTCCCACTACCGTTTGTGGCGTCTTCCGGTTCTTGTTTCGCATTAAACAATGGGTTGAGGTCAAATATACCAAAATTCTTGTTTTTGTTGAAGCAACAGGTCGAGGTATCCCAACCAAACCGGGTCGTGGGTGTTCTTGCGTTTTCCTATTGTTTGACGGGTCCCGTTATTCTTGATGGGGTTCGTATCATTTGGTATCAGAGCCAAGAATTTCTCGTCTCAGGTTTGCCTATCCCATTTAAATTTAGTTTCCTTTCTCTTATCTGGCCGAATCTGTTGTGGCCGAATTGGTTTTAGGCCTAAGTTCGAATTTTGTTGTTTCCTTGTGCCTTAATTCCGTATTCTTTAGCTTTCCAAATTCGATTTGACATATCATAGCTTAGCCGAATTTCTTTCTTTACCCGTTCCGCTCATAATCTGTTTGTTCTAATTTTAATTCGAAATCTTATTCTATTATTAGCAAAAGAAAGAATTTGATCACCAAAAAAAAAAAAGAGTAAAAGGACTCGACAAAAATTTTTTCGTTTGATTTCACCCATTTTGGTTTCAATAAGCCCGAAAATCAACTCACCCCAAAGACCAAAAAAAATTTCGTGGAAATTTTGCTGAATTGTGCTTCTGAAAATCTAATCACCCATATCCCTTGTTTTCTCACTTTTGAACTTGAATTCCCTTGGTAAGTTCTTGGTGAATTGTTGCTGGAAGGAGGATTATTGAGTGAAAAAAGGCAAGAGTGGAGTCATGTCTCACAATATAGCCGAAGGTGCTACGGGAGTGGCTGATCCAAAGCTGTTTATGGAGGCGAAGATGGGTGAGATGAGGCATATAATGAGGTTGGAGTTAGAGCAGGTTCATGAGCGGATGGATCGGATGGAGAATACACGTTTGGAGCAGCCACAAAAATGCTCCTAATTTGCATAGGAGGGAAAGAGTCCAACATCAGGGAGTGAGAGATGAAGATGGAGAGTATTATGGGGCTGGTTTTGATGAAGAAGAAGATCAGGATTCGGTTGTTGGTAACAGGAGATATGGAGGGCGGCTTAGAGAAGATAGGTTTAGAGAAGATGGAAATCGTGAAGATAACAACTTGGGTAGTATTAAGATGAAAATTCCAGCATTTCAAGGAAGAAACAATCCCGAGGCTTATCTTGAGTGGGAGAAAAAGGTAGAGTTAGTGTTCGATTGCCACAACTACTCCGAAATGAAGAAAGTAAAACTTGTTGCCATTGAATTTTCTGATTATAATATTGCGTGGTGGGATCAGTTAGTGTTGAGCAGGTGGCGTAATAGGGAACGATAGGTAGAGACGTGGGAAGAGATGAAAATAGTGATGTGGAAGCGGTTTGTGCCCAGCCATTACCACTGGGAGTTGTACAATAAATTGCAAACGCTCAGACAAGGTAACCGGAGTGTGGAGGATTATCATCAAGAGATGGAGATTGCTATGATCCGGGCTAATATCGAAGAAGACCGAGAGGCTACTATGGCTAAGTTCATGAATGGCTTGAATCAAGAAATTCATGATAGGGTGGAGATGCAACATTATGTGGAATTGGAGGATATGGTGCACATGGCCATCAAGGTGGAGCAACAACTCAAGAGGAGGGGTGGTACACGTGCATCCCATAATTCGGGTTTTTCTCGTGGAAACCGAGTCATGTGAAAAAAGAGGAGAAACCAGCTGCAAAACCCAAATTCGAGCCAAAACAAGAGACAACCAACCATAGCACTCAAGGTAAATCTGACCCTTCCACTTTTCGAAACCGTGACATTAAGTATTTTAAATGTCAAGGCTCACATAGCAAGTCAATGCCCGAACAAAAGAGTCATGGTGATAAGGGGTAACGGAGAGATCGAAACCGACGACGAGTCCGATACCGACTCTATGCCGCCATTGGAGGACGTGGATGATGAAGAATATGCGGTCCAAGGTGAATTGTTGGTGTCAAGAAGACTCCTAAGCTTGCAAGCAAAAGAAGTTGAAGAAGTGCAGCGGGAGAACATCTTTCATACTAGGTGCTATGTCAAAGACAAGGTATGTAGTATGATTATTGATGGAGGAAGTTGTCCTAATGTTGCAAGCACAACCTTGGTGGAGAAATTAGGACTGCCCATACTGTAACATCCTAGGCCGTATAAGTTACAATGGCTGAATGATAGTGGCGAGGTAAAGGTGAATATGCGTGCTTTGGTTTCATTCCGCATCGGCAAATATGAAGATGAAGTTTTGTGTGATGTAGCTCCGATGCAAGCTGGACATTTACTATTAGGCCGACAGTGGTAATTCTATCGGAGAGTTAAGCATGATGGCTTCACCAACAAATACTCGTTCGTGCTCAACCAAAAACCCATCACTCTTGTACCGATGACACCAAAACAGATTTATGACGATCAAATGAGGTTGCAAAAAGAGAGTGATCAAAAGAAAGAGAGTGAGCAAAAGAAAAAGAGTGAAAATCGGAGAGTGGCCGAGCAAAATGAGAGAGAAAAAGAAAATCAAAATTCAGCCAATAAGAGAAATTCATAGAAGAAACAAAAGAATTTCTATGCAAAAGTGAGTGAGATTAAGCGAGCAATGTTTTCAAAACAGCCGATGATTGTACTTTTGTACAAGGAGGCATTTTTCAACACTAACGAACTTGACCCTGCTTTGCCGAGTTCTGTTTTTTCTCTTTTGCAGGAATTTGAGGATGTCTTTCCCGAGGAAACACCACATGGATTACCACCAATTCGAGGGATTGAACATCAAATTGACTTTGTTCCTGGTGCGACAATTCCAAACCGACCAGCCTATAGGGGCAATCCTGAGGAGACAAAGGAGCTTCAACGGCAGGTAAATGAGTTGTTGGAGAAGGGGTACGTGAGGGAGAGCGTGAGTCCATGCGCCGTTCCAGTTTTACTTGTGCCTAGAAGGATGGGACGTGGAGAATGTGCATTGATTGCTGAGCCATCAACAACATAACGGTAAAGTATCGTCATCCTATTCCTCGCTTAGATGACATGTTAGATGAGTTGCATGGTTCTTGTGTGTTCTCTAAGATTGATTTAAAGAGTGGTTATCATCAGATTAGAATGAAAGAAGAAGATGAATGGAAAACTGCTTTTAAAACAAAATATGGTTTGTATGAATGGTTAGTTATGCCTTTTGGTTTGACTAATGCACCAAGCACTTTTATGAGACTTATGAATCATGTTTTGCGTGCATTTATAGGCAGGTTTGTTGTTCTCTATTTTGATGATACACTCATTTATAGCAAAAACTTGGATGATCATGTTGTACATTTGAAATCAATTTTAGATGTGCTTTGGAAAGAAAAGTTATTTGCTAACATGAAGAAGTGCACTTTTTGCACCGATAAGCATGTATTTCTAGGATTTGTTGTTAGTGCACAAGGCTTACAGGTTGATGAAGAGAAGGTACGAGCAATCCAAGAGTCGCCGAGTCCCACAAGTGTAGGCAATGTTCGTATTTTTCATGGACTTGCTAGTTTTTACCGGCGGTTTGTGAAGGACTTTAGTAGCATAGCCGCACCACTTACCGAAGTGATCAAGAAGAACGTCGGATTTAGATGGGGAGAAGAACAAGAGAAGGTGTTTCAGCTAATCAAAGAGAAGCTAACCAACGCCCCCTTATTGTCTTTACCTAACTTTTCTAAAATGTTTGAGACTGAATGTGATGCTTCAGGTATTGGTATAGGCACAGTTCTTATGCAGGAGGGACGACCAATTGCTTACTTCAGCGAGAAATTAAGCAGGGCAGCCTTAAACTACCCGACTTATGACAAGGAGTTGTATGCATTGGTTTGAGCTTTGGAGACATGGCAGCATTGCCTATGGCCTAAGGAGTTCGTGATTCACACCGATCATGAGTCCTCGACGGGCCAACACTTGAAGGGCCAGCACAAGCTAAATAAAAGGCATGCTCGTTGGGTAGAGTTCATTGAGACGTTTCCATATGTCATCCGATATAAGCAAGGTAAGAAGAATGTGGTCGCTGATGCACTTTCTCGCAGGTATGCATTACTCTCTACACTTGATGCAAAATTGCTTGGATTTGAACACATTAAAGGTTTATACATTGATGACCATGAATTTTGTGAAGAGTACCGGGCTTGTGAGAAAAACGCTTGTGGTAGATGTTGAAAAGCCTATTGTATTTAAAAAGCCTTTGGGTTATTTGAAGGGCAGATCATATTTTTTCAGAAAATTGGTGAGTTTTTATTCTCTTTGGTTCTTTGAAGGACTATTTGAACTTATCGGAATTTTCCGTGGCGATCATCCTCGACTTATCAAGCGGATTCCCACTACCGTTTGTGGCATCTTCCGGTTCTTGTTTCACATTAAACAATGGGTTGAGGTCAAATATACCAAAATTCTTGTTTTTGTTGAAGCAACGAGTCGAGGTCTCCCAACCAAACCTGGTCGTGGGCGTTCTTGGGTTTTCCTATTGTTTGACGGGTCTCGTTATTCTTGACGGGGTTCGCATCATTTGGTATCAGAGCCAAGGATTTCTCATCTCAGGTTTGCCTATCCCATTTAGATTTAGTTTTCTTTCTCTTATCTGGCCGAATCTGTTGTGGCCGAATTGGTTTTAGCCCTAAGTTCGAATTTTGTTGTTTTGTTGTGCCTTAATTCCGTGTTCTTTAGCTTTCCAAATTCGGTTTGACATATCATAGTTTTGCCGAATTTCTTTCTTTACCCATTCCGCTCGTAATCTGTTTATTCTAATTTTAATTCGAAATCTTATTCTATTATTAGCAAAAGAAAGAATCTGATCACCAAAAAAAAAAAGAGTAAAAAGACTTGACAAAAAAAATTTCGTTTGATTTCACCCATTTTGGTTTCAGTAAGCCCGAAAATCAACTCACCCCAAAGACCAAAAAAATTTTCGTGGAAATTTTGCTGAATTGTGCTTCTGAAAATCTAATCACCCATATCCCTTGTTTTCTTACTTTTGAACTTGAATTCCCTTGGTGAGTTCTTGGTGAATTGTTGCTGGAAAGAGGATTATTGAGTGGAAAAAGGCAAGAGTGGAGTCATGTCTCACAATAGTGCCGAAGGTGCTACAGGAGTGGCTGATCCAAAGCTGTTTATGGAGGCGAAGATGGGTGAGATGAGGCGTATAATGAGGTTGGAGTTAGAGCAGGTTCATGAGCGGATGGATCGGATGGAGAATACACGTTTGGAGCAGCCACAAAAACGCTCCTAATTTGCGTAGGAGGGAAAGAATCCAACATCAGGGAGTGAAAGATGAAGATGGAGAGTATTATGGGGCTGGTTTTGATGAAGAAGAAGATCAGGATTCGGTTATTGGTAACAGGAGATATGGAGGACGGTTTAGAGAAGATAGGTTTAGAGAAGTTGGAAATCGGGAAGATAACAATTTGGGTAGTATTAAGATGAAAATTCCAGCATTTCAAGGAAGAAATGATCCCAAGGCTTATCTTGAGTGGGAGAAAAAGGTAGAGTTAGTGTTCGATTGCCACAACTACTCCGAAATGAAGAAGGTAAAACTTGCTGCCATTGAATTTTCTGACTATAATATTGCGTGGTGGGATCAGTTAGTGATGAGGAAGCGGTTTGTGCCCAGCCATTTCCGCCGGAAGTTGTACAATAAATTGCAAACGCTCAGACAAGGTAACCGGAGTGTGGAGGATTATCATCAAGAGATGGAGACTGCTATGATCCGGGGTAATATCGAAGAAGACCGAGAGGCTACTATGGCTATGTTCTTGAATGGCATGAATCAAGAAATTCATGATAGGGCGGAGATGCAGCATTATGTGGAATTGGAGGATATGGTGCACATGGCCATCAAGGTGGAGCAACAACTCGAGAGGATGGGTGGTACACGCGCATCCCATAATTCGGGTTTTTCCGATGGAAACCGAGTCATGTGAAGGAAGAGGAGAAACCAGCTGCAAAACCCAAATTCGAGCCAAAACAAGAGACAACCAACCATGGCACTCAAGGTAAATCTGACCCTTCCACTTCTCGAAACCGTGACTTTAAGTATTTTAAATGTCAAGGCAGGGGTCACATAGCAAGTCAATTCCCGAACAAACGAGTCATGGTGATAAGGGGTAACGGAGAGATCGAAACCGACGACGAGTCCGATACCGACTCTATGCCACCATTGGAGGATGTGGATGATGAAGAATATGCGGTCCAAGGTGAATTGTTGGTGTCAAGAAGACTCCTAAGCTTGCAAGCAAAAGAAGTTGAAGAAGTGCAGCGGGAGAACATCTTTCATACTAGGTGCTATGTCAAAGACAAGGTTATGTAGTTTGATTGTTGATGGAGGAAGTTGTACTAATGTTGCAAGCACAACCTTGGTGGAGAAATTAGGACTGCCCATACTGAAACATCCTAGGCCGTACAAGTTACAATGGCTGAATGATAGTGGCGAGGTAAAGGTGAATAAGCGTGTTTTGGTTTCGTTCCGCATCAGAAAATATGAAGATGAAGTTTTGTGTGATGTTGCTCCGATGCAAGCTGGACATTTACTATAAGGCCGACCGTGGCAATTCGATTGGAGAGTTAAGCATGATGGCTTCACCAACAATTACTCGTTCGTGCTCAGACAAAAACCCATCACTCTTGTACGGATGACACCGAAACAGGTTTATGACGATCAAGTGAGGTTGCAAAAAGAGAGTGATCAAAAGAAAGAGAGTGAGCAAAAGAAAAAGAGTGAAAATAGGAGAGTGACCGAGCAAAATGAGAGAGAAAAAGAAAATCAAAATTCAGCCAAAGAGAGAAATTCAGAGAAGAAAGAAAAGAATTTCTATGCAGAAGTGAGTGAGATTAAGCGAGCAATGTTTTCAAATCAGCCGATGATTGTACTTTTGTATAAGGAGGCATTTTTAAACACTAACGAACTTGACCCTGCTTTTTTCCAGTTCTGTTGTTTCTCTTTTGCAGGATTTTGAGGATGTCTTTCCCGAGGAAACACCACATGGATTACCCCCAATTCGAGGGATTGAACATCAAATTGACTTTGTTCCTGGTGCGACAATTCCAAATCGACCAGCCTATAGGAGCAATCCCGAGGAGACAAAGGAGCTTCAACGGCAAGTAAGTGAGTTGTTGGAGAAGGGGTACGTGAGGGAGAGCATGAGTCCGTGCGCCATTCCCATTTTACTTGTACCTAAGAAGGATGGGACGTGGAGAATGTGCGTTGATTGCCGAGCCATCAACAACATAACGATAAAGTATCATCATCCTATTCCTCGCTTAAATGACATGTTAGATGAGTTGCATGGTTCTTGTGTGTTCTCTAAGATTGATTTAAAGAGTGGTTATCATCAGTTAGAATGAAAGAAGAAGATGAATGGAAAACTGCTTTTAAAACAAAATATGGTTTGTATGAATGGTTAGTTATGCCTTTTGGTTTGACTAATGCACCAAGCACTTTTATGAGACTTATGAATCATGTTTTGCGTGCATTTATAGGCAGGTTTGTTGTTCTCTATTTTGATGAGGAAGCGGTTTGTGCCCAGCCATTACCACCGGGAGTTGTACAATAAATTGCAAATGCTCAGACAAGGTAACCGGAGTGTGGAGGATTATCATCAAGAGATGGAGATTGCTATGATCCGGGCTAATATCGAAGAAAACCGTGAGGCTACTATGGCTAGGTTCTTGAATGGCTTGAATCAAGAAATTCATGATAGGGTGGAGATGCAGCATTATGTGGAATTGGAGGATATGGTGCACATGGCCATCAAGGTGGAGCAACAACTCAAGAGGAGGGGTGGTACACGTGCATCCCATAGTTCGGTTTTTTCCCATGGAAACCGAGTCATGTGAAGAAAGAGGAGAAACCAGCTGGAAAACCCAAATTCGAGCCAAAACGAGAGACAACCAACCATGGCACTCAAGGTAAATCTGACCCTTCCACTTCTTGAAACCGTGACATTAAGTATTTTAAATGTCAAGGCTCACATAGCAAGTTAATGCCCGAACAAAAGAGTCATGGTGATAAGGGGTAACGGAGAGATCGAAACCGACGACAAGTCCGATACCGACTCTATGCCACCATTGGAGGACGTGGATGATGAAGAATATGCGGTCCAAGGTGAATTGTTGGTGTCAAGAAGACTCCTAAGCTTGCAAGCAAAAGAAGTTGAAGAAGTGCAGCGGGAGAACATCTTTCATACTAGGTGCTATGTCAAAGACAAGGTATGTAGTATGATTATTGATGGAGGAAGTTGTACTAATGTTGCAAGCACAACCTTGGTGGAGAAATTAGGACTGCCCATACTGCAACATCCTAGGCCGTACAAGTTACAATGGCTGAATGATAGTGGCGAGGTAAAGGTTAATAAGCGTGTTTTGGTTTCATTCCGCATCGAAAAATATGAAGATGAAGTTTTGTGTGATGTAGCTCCGATGCAAGCTGGACATTTACTATTAGGCGGACAGTGGCAATTCGATCGGAGAGTTAAGCATGATGGCTTCACCAACAAATACTCATTCGTGCTCAACCAAAAACCCAACACTATTGTACCGATGACACCGAAACAGATTTATGACGATCAAGTGAGGTTGCAAAAAGAGAGTGATCAAAAGAAAAAGAGTGAAAATCGGAGAGTGGCCGAGCAAAATGAGAGAGAAAAAGAAAATCAAAATTCAGCCAATGAGAGAAATTCAGAGAAGAAACAAAAGAATTTCTATGCAAAAGTGAGTGAGATTAAGCGAGCAATATTTTCAAATCAGCCGATGATTGTACTTTTGTACAAGGAGGCATTTTTCAACACTAACGAACTTGACCATGCTTTGCCCAGTTTTGTTGTTTCTCTTTTGCAGGAATTTGAGGATGTCTTTTCCGAGGAAACACCACATGGATTACCACCAATTCGAGGGATTGAACATCAAATTGACTTTGTTCCTGGTGCGACAATTCCAAACCGACCAGCCTATAGGGGCAATCCCGAGGAGACAAAGGAGCTTCAACGGCAGGTAAATGAGTTGTTGGAGAAGGGGTACGTGAGGGAGAGCGTGAGTCCATGTGCCGTTCCAGTTTTACTTGTGCCTAGAAGGATGGGACGTGGAGAATGTGCATTGATTGCTGAGCCATCAACAACATAACGGTAAAGTATCGTCATCCTATTCCTCGCTTAGATGACATGTTAGATGAGTTGCATGGTTCTTATGTGTTCTCTAAGATTGATTTAAAGAGTGGTTATCATCAGATTAGAATGAAAGAAGAAGATGAATGGAAAACTGCTTTTAAAACAAAATATGGTTTGTATGAATGGTTAGTTATGCCTTTTGGTTTGACTAATGCACCAAGCACTTTTATGAGACTTATGAATCATGTTTTGCGTGCATTTATAGGCAGGTTTGTTGTTCTCTATTTTGATGATATACTCATTTATAGCAAAAACTTGGATGATCATGTCGTACATTTGAAATCGATTTTAGATGTGCTTTGGAAAGAAAAGTTATTTGCTAACATGAAGAAGTGCACTTTTTGCACCGATAAGCATGTATTTCTAGGATTTGTTGTTAGTGCACAAGGCTTACAGGTTGATGAAGAGAAGGTACGAGCAATCCAAGAGTGGCCGAGTCCCACAAGTGTAGGCAATGTTCGTAGTTTTCATGGACTTGCTAGTTTTTACTGGCGGTTTGAGAAGGACTTTAGTAGCATAGCCGCACCACTTACCGAAGTGATCAAGAAGAACGTCGGATTTAGATGGGGAGAAGTACAAGAGAAGGCGTTTCAGCTAATCAAAGAGAAGCTAACCAACGCCTCCTTATTGTCTTGGCCTAACTTTTCTAAAATGTTTGAGATTGAATGTGATGCTTCAGGTATTGGTATAGGCGCAGTTCTTATGCAGGAGGGACGACCAATTGCTTACTTCAGCGGGAAATTAAGCAGGGTAGCCTTAAACTACCCGACTTATGACAAGGAGTTGTATGCATTGGTTTGAGCTTTGGAGACATGGCAGCACTGTTTATGGCCTAAGGAGTTCGTGATTCACACCAATCATGAGTACTCGAAACACTTGAAGGGCCAACACAAGCTAAATAAAAGGCATGCTCGTTGGGTAGAGTTCATTGAGACGTTTCCATATGTCATCTGGTATAAGCAAGGTAAGGAGAATGTGGTCGCTGATGCACTTTCTCGCAGGTATGAATTACTCTCTACACTTGATGCAAAATTGCTTGGATTTGAACACATTAAAAGTTTATACATTGACGACCATGAATTTTGTGAAGAGTACCGGGCTTGTGAGAAAAACGCTTGTGGTAGATGTTGAAAAGCCTTTTGTATTTAAAAAAGCCTTTGGCTTATTCGAAGGGCAGATCATATTGTTTCAGAAAATTGGTGAGTTTTTATTCTCTTTGGTTCTTTGAAGGACTATTCGAACTTATCGGAATTTTCCATGGCGTTCATCATCGGCTTATCAAGCGGATTCCCACTACCATTTGTGGCATCTTCCGGTTCTTGTTTCGCATTAAATAATGGTTGAGGTCAAATATACCAAAATTCTTGTTTTTGTTGAAGCAACGAGTCGAGGTCTCCCAACCAAACCTGGTCGTGGGCGTTCTTGGGTTTCCCTATTGTTTGACGGGTCTCGTTATTCTTGACGGGGTTTGCATCATTTGGTATCAGAGCCAATGATTTCTTGTCTCAGGTTTGCCTATCCCATTTAAATTTAGTTTCCTTTTTCTTATCTGGCCGAATCTGCTATGGCCGAATTGGTTTTAGCCTTAAGTTCGAATTTTGTTGTTTCCTTGTTCCTTAATTCCGTGTTCTTTAGCTTTCCAAATTCGGTTTGACATATCATAGTTTAGCCGAATTTCTTTCTTTACCCATTCCGCTCGTAATCTGTTTGTTCTAATTTTATTTCGAAATCTTATTCTATTATTAGCAAAAGAAGGAATCTGATCACCAAGAAAAAAAAACAGTAAAAAGTCTCGACAAAAAATTTTTCGTTTGATTTCACCCATTTTGGTTTCAATAAGCCCGAAAATCAACTCACCCCAAAGACCAAAAAAATTTTCATGGAAAATTTGCTGAATTGTGCTTCTGAAAATCTAATCACCCATATCCCTTGTTTTCTTACTTTTAAACTTGAATTCCCTTGTTGAGTTCTTGGTGAATTGTTGCTGGAAAGAGGATTATTGAGTGGAAAAAGGCAAGTGTGGAATCATGTCTCACAATAGTGCCGAAGGTGCTACGGGAGTGGCTGATCCAAAGCTATTTATGGAGGCGAGCAGGTTCATGAGCAGATGGATCGGATGGAGAATACACATTTGGAGCAGCCAAAAAAATGCTCCTAATTTGCGTAGGAGGGCAAGAGTCCAACATCAGGGAGTGAGAGATGAAGATGGAGAGGTATTATGGGGCTGGTTTTGTATTTCTAGGATTTGTTGTTAGTGCACAAGGCTTACAGGTTGATGAAGAGAACGTACGAGCAATCCAAGAGTGGCCGAGTCCCACAAGTGTAGGCAATGTTCGTAGTTTTCATGGACTTGCTAGTTTTTACCGGCGGTTTGTGAAGGACTTTAGTAGCATAGCCGCACCACTTATCAAAGTGATCAAGAAGAATGTCGGATTTAGATGGGGAGAAGAACAATAGAAGGCGTTTCAGCTAATCAAAGAGAAGCTAACCAACGCCCCCTTATTGTCTTTACCTAACTTTTCTAAAACATTTGATATTAAATGTGATGCTTCAGGTATTGGTATAGGCGCAGTTCTTATGTAGGAGGGACGACCAATTGCTTACTTCAGCGAGAAATTAAGCGGGGCAGCCTTAAACTACCCAACTTATGACAAGGAATTGTATGCATTGGTTCGAGCTTTGGAGACATGGCAGCACTGCCTATGGCCTAAGGAGTTCGTGATTCACACCGATCTTGAGTCCTCGAAACACTTGAAGGGCCAACACAAGCTAAATAAAAGGCATGCTCGTTGGGTCAAGTTCATTGAGACGTTTCCATATCTCATGCGGTATAAGCAAGGTAAGGAGAATGTGGTCACTGATGCACTTTCTCGCAGGTTTGCATTACTCTCTACACTTGATGCAAAATTGCTTGGATTTGAGCACATTAAAAGTTTATACATTGATGGCCATGAATTTTGTGAAGAGTACCGGGCTTGTGAGAAAAACGCTTTTGGTAAGTTCTTTAGACATGATGTATTCTTGTTTCGAGAAAATAAGTTATGTGTGCCTAACTGATCTATGGGGGATTTGTTGGTGCAAGAATCCCATGGAGGGGGATTAATGGGACATTTTGGGGTAGCTAAGACCTTAGCTGTTTTGCAGGAACAATTGGCCACACAAGAAACGAGATGTTGAGCGGATTTGTGGTAGATGTGTTACATGTAGGCAAGCTAAATCCGGAGTGCAGCCCAACGGTTCGTATTCTCCTTTGCCCATTCATAGTGAGCCTTGGATTGATATTTCAATGGACTTTGTGTTAGGATTGCCTAGGACTAAACGTGGAAGAGATTCGATTTTTGTGGTTGTGGATAGATTTTCTAAGATGGCACACTTTATTCCATGTCACAAGACGAATCTTCGCAAGTTGCTGATTTGTTCTTTAGGGAGATTGTGAGATTACATGGCATGCCTAGAATCATTGTTTCGGATAGAGATGCTAAGTTCTTGAGCAACTTTTAGAAGACTTTATGCTGTAAGCTAGGTATCAAGCTTTTGTTTTCTACTACTTGTCACCCACAAACTGATGGTCAAGCCGAAGTAGTGAATAGGACTTTGTCTACTTTGTTGAGGGTTATGATTAAAAGAACATCAAAATATGAGAGGATTGTTTGCCACATGTTGAGTTTGCTTATAATCGTGCTATTCATTCTGCTACTAAGTTTTATGGTTTTAATCCTTCGACTCCATTGGATTTATCTCCATTACCTGTTTCTGAGCGTGTTAATTTGGATGGAAAGAAAAAGGCAGAATTTGTGAAGCAGATACATGAGAAGGCAAGGCTCAATATAGAGAGGAGAACAGAGCAATATGCAAAATAAGCCAACAAAGGGCGACATAAGCTGATTTTTGAACCCGGAGATTGGGTTTGGTTGCATATGAGATGTCACGGCACCTCGAATCGGGGTTGGACCGGATGCGGATCAAGGTATAAAGCAGATCAGTCGTTGGACGGGTTTGAGGTCTGACCATGCTTTCTAGAGATTTGGGCAACTTGGAGACCAAATCTGAGCCCTAGGATCACCTAGGGAAACGTGTGCAAGATCTAGAAGGAATACCCAAGAACATGGGGCCGGAGGCACCTGCTCCAAGGCGTGTATTGGCAAGAATACATGCTTGTTCATCATTAGGAGGAAAGCTGCTGCAATGAGTCTGATTCAGTGTTGAGGGCCTATCTCATGGGCTGAATCCGGAAAATTGGGATGCATAGAAATGTGTGCCACTGATAGAGGTACGTGTTATAAGTCTCCAGAAGGCAAGGGACACGTTTTTAACACATTTTCTAACTGAAAGATAGATGGTTAGAAAACGTGGCTGTAACACTGTTTCCACACGTTCTCACATTGAGGGGCATTTCAGGAACTTTAGAGAAGTCCGTTCAAAGTGAGAAAGGTTCCATCTGGAAGGAGTTTTCATTTTGAATCCAACGAATCCCGTTTCGTGGTAATCCGAGTTCGGTTAGGGCACGAACTTGGCCGTTTCAGCTGATTGCGTAGAATCCTGCGGGAATCGGGGTTTTCCTATCTTATCTAGAATTCATCCTTATCTTGTACATGGGAAGTTGAGTTCGTGAGGGACTTGTAATTGGAGGTTGCTCCTCTATAAGAGGACCCTCAAAGGGGAGGGATTGGTATCGGATAGAGCTCGAGAGACCAGAGAGAGAGCAGGAGAGCTTATTGTAATCAGTTGAGTGGTGGTTATTCAATAAAGTTCTCTTCCTTTGTATTTCTCTTTCTCCTTCGTAGTATTTTCTGGTGTTGTGTTTCACTGCATTATTGTTGTTAGGCATGACCTAAGTCATAGAGACTAGGTTCCCACGCCAGGAAGGCTGATCGGTTATCTTCGGTAGACCGAGCCGCACGTTGTTGGGATCCGCTCTGAGATCCCTTTGTACGTGACAGAGAAAAGAGAAATTTCCGGCGCAAAGATGTTCCAAACTGCTTCCAAGAGGGGATGGTCCTTTCCAAGTTCTAGAGCGCATCAATGACAACGCTTACAAGCTAGAATTGTCCGGTGAGTACAATGTTAGTGCTACTTTCAATATTACTGATTTGAGTCCTTTTGATGTAGGTGATGATTTGAGGGCAAATCCTTTTCAAGAGGAGGGGAATGATGCAAATAATGGCATGACTACAAAGGAACCCGTTCAAGTTCCAACTAGGACGGTTACTAGAGCACGAGCTAAAGTGTTCAAGGAGGCATTAAACGGGCTGGTTAAACAAGTTTGGGCTCAAGCAAATTTGTGGAGGTCCATTGAAGGTGATGAACATGTTCCACAAGGCTGGAATTCCATAATTCAAAGCTGTGGAATAATCCGAAAGAAATCCTCAAAGATTGCACCACAATTGGCGTGTTATTGGGGCTTAGTTTCCATCCTTGGTTGCTTTCCCATTTTGAATCATCAAGAAGAATAAGTGGCTGCAATTTCAAGCAACCTTTTCAAGACAGCTCATTTAGTTTCCTTATTTAATATTTTAGGTTCATAATTTCGGTTTTGTAAGAAAAAAGGAATCAGAAAATTTCTTGTTTCATTTTTAGTTGTTTAGGCGAATTTAAGGCAGCCTATTTTGGGGTTTTCATTTTTTTCGCAGCTGCAAATTCGTGGACCTTTTGTATTTAAAAAGCCTTTGGCTTATTCGAAGGGCAGATCATATTTTTTCAGAAAATTGGTGAGTTTTTATTCTCTTTGGTTCTTTGAAGGACTACTCTGATAGAGACGCAACCAGCCCATCTAAAGATCCTTTGCATTGAATTGAAGGTCCTATGACTAGGGCCAAGACTAAGAGGATGAAACAAGCTTTGGAAAGCTTGATCATAAAAATCAAAGAAAAAGAAGACCAACGTGAGATAGAGGTTGCACCTAATTGGGTCACTTTCATACAATTGGGTGAAGATGCTTTGAGTCCAACCTGAAGACAACACTTTGGAAAGTCCAAATCACATGACAAGAAGCATTCATGGGAAGGCTAACTTTCCTATTGTATTTGGATTTTCGTGCATATTTTTGGGGTGATTTTTTAGATGATATTTTGTATTCTCCAAGTCACATTCAGACTTTCTTGTAGTTCCCAAAGTCACTATAATTACTTTGGGATCTTTTTCCTAAGTTCTGGTTACTTTTCTAGGAGTAGGTGTAACATGCATTTTTCCAAGCCTTGGTAAACGCAGCCTTGGTAAATGCATGACAAATAGTGCTATGTAATTTTCTAGGAGTTGCTTCTCTTTGAAGCCATTTCAGCCTTAAAATAGCACCTGATTGTACTTGAGAGGAGGAGGACGCATGAATGAAATTTGAGAGTTTCTCTTATGTGAGAGCTTCACCTTTGTTCTTGGATTAGAACTTGATAGTGTTGGTTCTACCGGCAGGTCGCAGTTAGGGTCACGCTTCTTTTGATAACTTTGGTTCTACTGGCAGGTCGCAGATAGGGTCAAGTTTCTCTTTCTCTACCTATTTCCACGACGCTCCGAAGTGTGCTCTTATCATTTGGTATCAGAGCCCGGTTCCTAAAATCAGGTGTTATCTATCCTTTGTGTGTTTATGTTGTTTAATTCAAAAAAAAAAAAAGCGTTCCGCTGTTGTTTATCTCTATATCCTTGGTGACATCTTCCTTTAATCGATTTGTGTCATCTTCCTTTGTTCTTTTCTGTTCTGCTATTTCAAAAAAAAAAAAAAGAAGAAGAAAGAAAGAAAAGAAAGGAGAAAGGAAGAAAGAAGAAGAAGAAAAGAGAGAAAAAAAAAAATTCGGGGCAGATTTTGCTTCTAATTTCCTTGTTGGTTCTTTAACGCTTCCATTGAATTGTTCTCAATTCAAACCTTCCTTGAACCCCTTGTTGGTTCCAATTAAATTGTTCCTTGCGAGTTCCCTAAGGTTATCATTGACTCCTTACTATTTTCTGTTGTGTAGAAACATCCAAAAGGTTCTTATTTAAGAGCTCATAAGGTGAAGCTGAGTGGTAAAAGGCAAGAGGGTGAGATCATCATCAAGAAAAAGGCCATAAAAGAGTGTCCACCAGAGAGAGGAGTGTGTGAGGACCTATTCTGTTTATACTAATCTTTTGATTGCAGCATACAAAGATGAGTAGTGAAGGTAGTGAACAACCAGATGTTGATATGAAGTTATGGATGAAAGCCATTGCTGATCGACTTACTAGGCTTGGTGCACGAATGAATGATTTGGAATCACCAAGCAGGCTCAAACCTTTGAGGGGGCGGATGTTTGAAGAAGGAGAAGAAGAGGAGTATTCGGATAGAAGAAGTAATGGAAGGAGGCAAAGAGATGAATCAAGAAAAGACAGTCATTTGGGAAGTATTAAGATGACAATCCCTGCATTCCAAGGTAAAAATGATCCTGAATTATATTTAGAGTGGGAGAGAAAGGTTGAACATGTGTTTGAATGTCATAATTATTCCGAGGAGAAGAGGGTTAAACTAGCCATTGTTGAGTTCCATGATTATGCTAGTATTTGGTGGGATCAAATTGTGACTAGTAGACGTAGAAATGGGGAGAGGCCTATTGGTACATGCGATGAGATTAAGGCTGTCATGAGAAAAAGGTTTGTACCCAGCCACGACAATAGAGATTTGCACAGGAAATTGCAAAGTCTAACTCAAGGCTCCATGAGTATGGAAGATTACTATAAGGAGATGGAAATAGCCATGATTGGAGCCAATGTTGAAGAAGACCGAGAGGCAACTATGGCTAGATTCATTGGAGGTTTAAAGAAGGAGATAGCTGATGTGATAGAATTGCAACATTATATAGAGATGGAGGATTTGCTGCACAAAGCTATTCTAGTGGAAAGGCAATTGAAAGCTAAGAGTACTTCCAAATTTACTACTAGTTCTTCATGGAAATCGAATTGGCAAAACAACAAATCTGTGTCAAAGCCAAAAGAAGATGCAAAGGCCAAAAATTCGATTGCTGCACCTAAAGGTAAAATGAAAACTAATTCATCCTCTAGATCTCGTGATATCAAATGTTTCAGGTGTCAAGGAGTTGGACATATTGCTTCTCAATGTCCAAATAAAAGAGCCATGATACTACTGGATAATGGAGACATAGAGAGTGTGAGCTCAAGTGATGATGACATGCCACCATTGGAGGATTGTAGTGATGTTGAAGTTGCTGAACTTGTTGTTGGAGATGTGCTTGTTACTATGCGTGCTCTCAACATGCAACCTAAGGCAGGTGGTAATGAGGAGCAACGTGAGCATATATTTCATACAAGATGCCATATAAACGACAAGGTATGCAGCTTAATCATTGATAGTGGAAGTTGTACTAATGTTGCTAGCACCTTGTTGGTTGAAAATTTGAGTTTGCCCACATTAAAGCACCCTAATCCATATAGACTTCAGTGGCTGAATGATTGTGTAGACATAAGGGTGACTAAGCAAGTGATGATTTCATTTTCCATTGGTAAATACAAGGATGAAGTTCTTTGTAATGTGGCACCTATGCATGCTGGACATCTACTTCTTGGGCGTCCGTGGCAATTTGATAGAAGGGTTATTCATGATGGGTACAAAATAGATACACTCTTGTTATGAACAATCTCACCATTGTTCTAACACCTCTCCAACCAACTGAGGCCTATG
This sequence comes from Phoenix dactylifera, assembly GCF_009389715.1. Classification (NCBI taxonomy): domain Eukaryota; kingdom Viridiplantae; phylum Streptophyta; class Magnoliopsida; order Arecales; family Arecaceae; genus Phoenix; species Phoenix dactylifera. The sequence goes on along the minus strand of NW_024067765.1, from coordinate 327,428 downwards.
CTGATCAAATCAGAATTATAAGAGAGTGTAAGTTGAGAGAGGAGCAATTGAGCATTCAAGAAAAAGAGAGGAAATATAAGAAAAATGAGAGTGAGCAGAAGAAAGAAAAGAATAAATCAGAATCCAAAGAAGAGAAAAAAAAGAGAGTGAGTGCATTTGCAAGCAAAAGAGAGGTTGAAAGTGCCTTGTTAGCAAAAGAGCAGCTACTTGTGCTCATATACAAGGATGTTTATTTCACTAACGAACTCAATTCTTCTATGCCTAGTATGGTTGCTTCTGTGTTACAGGAATTTGGTGATATTTTTCCAGAAGAAATCCCCCATGGATTACCTCCTACAAGAGGTATTGAGCATCAGAATGACTTAATTCCAGGTTCTTCAATCCCAAATAGACCAGCCTACAGAACAAGTCTAGAGGAAGCAAAAGAAATTCAAAGGCAAGTAGATGAGTTGCTGCAAAAAGGATTTGTGGAGGAGAGTCTTAGCCCATGTTCTGCTTCTGTGATCTTGGTTCCGAAGAAAGATGGGACATGGCGCATGTGTACGGACTGCCGAGCCATAAATAAAATCACTGTAAAGTATCGATATCCTATCCCTACATTGGACGATATGCTTGATGAATTGCATGATTCGTGTGTATTTTCTAAAATAGATTTGAAGAGTGGATACTATTAAATTCGCATGAAAGAAGGTGATGAATGGAAAACAGCTTTTAAAACAAAATATGGTTTATATGAGTGGATGGTGATGCCATTTGGCTTATCTAATGCACCCAGCACCTTCATGAGGTTAATGAACCATGTTTTGCGTTCTTTCATTGGGAAATTTGTTATAGTGTATTTTGATGATATTTTGATTTATAACAAAACCTTAGATGAACATGTTAATCATTTGCATATTGTTCTTAATGTTTTGAGAGAAAACAAATTATATGCTAACCTTAAAAAGTGTTCATTCTGCCATGAATCTGTTGTGTTTTTGGGTTTTGTTGTAAGCTCGAAAGGAATAAGTGTGGATGAGGAGAAGGTAAGGGAAATTAGAGAATTGCCTACACCTAAGAATGCAGATGAGGTAAGAAGTTTTCATGGTTTAGCAAGTTTTTATAGAAGTTTTGTAAAGAATTTTAGTTCTATTGCTGCACCTTTGAATGAACTTGTTAAAAAGAATGTTGTGTTTAAGTGGAATGATGTATATGAGGAAGCTTTTAATTCATTAAAAGAAAAATTGACCAATGCACCTTTGCTTTGTTTACCTAATTTTGATAAAGCTTTTGAAATTGAATGTGATGCATCTGGTGTTGGTATAGGGGCCGTACTAATGCAGGACTCTAAACCAATTGCTTACTTTAATGAAAAGCTTAATGGGGCATCATTGAATTATTCCACGTATGACAAAGAGTTGTACGCTTTGGTGAGAGCTTTGCAAACTTGGCAACACAACTTGTGGTCAAGGGAATTCATAATTCATTCTGACCATCAAAGCTTGAAGTTTCTAAGATCTCAAGGTAAGCTTCAAAAAAGACATGCCAAGTGGTTGGAATTCATTGAGATGTTTCCTTATGTAATCAAGTACAAGAATGGTAAGGAAAACATAGTGGCTGACGCATTATCCAGAAGGTATGCATTGCTTACTTCTTTGCAAACTAAATTACTAGGTTTTGAGTTTATAAAGGACTTATATGCTAATGATTCTGACTTTGGCCAAGTATGGGATTCTTGTTCTAAACATGCTTTTGGGGACTATTATAGGCATGATGGTTTCTTGTTTAAGAAAAATAAGTTGTGTGTGCCTGTTTGTTCCTTGCGTGAAATGCTAGTTAGAGAAAGTCATGGTGGTGGATTGATGGGACATTTTGGGATAAAAAGGACTTTAGAAATATTGCATGAGTATTTTTATTGGTCTAACATGAAGCATGATGTGCAATCTGTCTGTGATAAGTGCATAGCATGTAAACAAGCTAAATCTAAAGTCATGCCCCATAGCTTCTACACACCTTTGCCTGTGTCTAATCAACCTTGGACTGATATTTCAATGGATTTTGTGTTAGGCTTACCTCGATCTCAAGGTGGCAAAGATAGTATATTTGTCGTTGTTGATAGGTTTAGTAAAATGGCACATTTCATTGCATGCTCTAAAACCAATGATGCAACACATATTGCTGATCTATTCTTTAAAGAGATAATGCGCTTGCATGGATTGCCTAGAACAATAGTAAGTGATAGGGATGTGAAGTTCCTAAGTCATTTTTGGAAAACTTTGTGGAATAAACTAGGAACAAAACTCTTATTTTCTACTGTTGCACATCCTCAAACGGATGGACAAACTGAAGTAGTAAATAGAACACTTACTACCTTGTTGCGTGCTATCATTCAAAAGAATTTGAAAAATTGGGAGAAATGCTTGCCACATGTTGAGTTTGCTTATAATAGAACTGTTCATTCTACTACTTCTTATTCTCCTTTTGAAGTTGTGTATGGCTTTAATCCTTTGACTCCTTTGGACATCTTACCTTTGCCTACTAATGAGTGTACCAATTTGGATGGTAAGAAAAAGGCAGATACTATTAGGGAGTTGCATGCAAAAGTTCGAGCCAACATTGAGAGGAAGAATGAGCAATATGCAAAGCAAGCAAATAAGCGGCGTATTAAAGTTATTTTTGAACTGGGAGATTGGGTTTGGGTTCATATGAGGAAGGAGAGGTTTCCCACTCAAAAAAAATCTAAGCTGCAAACAAGAGGAGATGGACCCTTCTAAGTTCTAGAGAAGATCAATGACAATGCCTACAAGCTGGACTTGCCAAGTGAATATGGTAATGTAAGTGCTACCTTTAATGTGGCTGATCTATCTTTGTTTGATGTAGGTGATGAATCTGATTCGAGGACGAATCCTTTTGAAGAGGGAGGGAATGATAGAGACACAACCAGCCCATCTAAATGATCCTTTGCATGGAATTGAAGGTCCTATAACTAGGGCCAAGACTAAGAGGATGAAACAAGCTTTGGAAAGCCTGATCATAAAAATCAAAGGAAAAGAAGACCAACGTGAGATAGAGGCTGCACCTCATTGGGTCACTTTCATACAATTGGGTGAAGATGCTTTGAGTCCAACCTGAAGACAACACTTTGGAAAGTCCAAATCACATGACAAGAAGCATTCATGGGAAGGCCAACTTTCCTATTGTATTTGGATTTTCGTTTATATTTTTGGGGTGATTTTTCAGATGATATTTTGTATTCCTCAAGTCACATTTAGACTTTCTTGTAGTTCCCAAAGTCACTATAATTACTTTGGGATCTTTTTCCTAAGTTCTGGTTACTTTTCTAGGAGTAGGTGTAACATGCATTTTTCCAAGCCTTGGTAAATGCAGCCTTGGTAAATGCATGATAAGTAGTGCTATGTAATTTTCTAGGAGTTGCTTCTCTTTGAAGCCATTTCAACCTTAAAATATCACCTGATTGTACTTGAGAGGAGGAGGACGGATGAATGAAATTTGAGAGTTTCTCTTATGTGAGAGCTTCACCTTTGTTCTTGGATTAGAACTTGATAGTGTTGGTTCTACCAGCAGGTCGCGGTTAGGGTCACGCTTCTTTTGATAACTTTGGTTCTACCGGCAGGTCGCGGATAGGGTCAAGTTCCTCTTTCTCTACCTGTTTCCAGGACGGTCCGAAGTGTGCTCTTTGACACGAACGAAGGGATTACAAAGCGAATCCCAACAACGTGCGGCTCAGTCTATCAAAGATAACCGATCAGCCTTCCTGGCGTGGGTACCTAGTCTCTATGACTTAGGTCACGCCTAACAACAATAATGCAGCGAAACACAACACCAGAAAATACCACGAAGGAGAAGAAGAAATGTAGGGGAAGAGAACTTTATTGAATAACCACTCAACTGATTACAATAAACTCTCTTGGCCTCTCCAGCTCTACCGGATACCAATCCCTCCCCTTTGAGGGTCCTCTTATAGAGGAACAACCTCCAGTTACAAGTCCCTCACGAACTCAACTTTCCATGCACAAGATAAGGATGAATTCTAGATAAGATAGGAAAACCCCGATTCCCGCAGGATTCTGCGCAATCAGATAAAACAGCCAAGTTCGTGCCTCAAACGAACTCCGATTACCATGAAACTAGATTCGTTGGATTCAGGACGAAGAATCCGTCCAGATGGTACCTTTTCCACTTTGAACGGACTTCTGTAGAGTTCCCAAAATGCCCCTCAAAGTGAAAGCGCGTGGAAACAGCGTTTCAGCCACGTCTTCTAACCATACACGTTTTCAGTTATAAAAACGTGTTAAAATGTGTCCCTTGCCTTCTGGAGACTTATGCCACGTTCCTCCATCAGTGGCACACATTTCCATGCATCCCAATTTCCCGGATTCAGTCCATGCTTCGAGATAAGCCCACAACGCTGAATCAGTCTCGTTGCAGCAGCTTTCCTCCTAATGATGAACCAGCATGTATTCTCAACAATACACGCCTTGGAGCACGTGCCCACGGCCCCATGCTCTTGGGTATTCCACCTACATCTTGCACACGTTTCCCTAGGTGATCCTAGGGTCCAGATTTGGTCTCCAAGTTGCCCAAATCTCTAGAGAGCACCGTCAGACCTCGAACCCGTCCAGCGACCTGATCTGGTTTATACCTTGATCCGCGTCCGGTCCAGCCCCGATTCGAGGAGCCGTGACACCCTCCCCCACCTAAGCCGAAGTCGCCCCTGACGAGGCTAGGCGGTACTCGTTGATGATGTCTTCGAACTGCCATAGTTCGTCACCATATTCCCAGCTTGCTTCTGAATCTGATAGTCCTTTCCATCGGACTAAGTATTGCACACGGTTACCCTTTTTCCTGTCCGCCTTGATTTCAGAAACCTTCTTGGTGTAATGAACTCGTACGGCCACTGGAGCTCGCCCGCTTCGAGCCCGAGAAGGGTCAGTTGTGTCCTCTTTGAATGGTTTCAACAAGGACACGTGGAACACCGGGTGCACTTTCAGCTTGGAAGGCAGCGACAATCGGTATGCTGTCTCTCCAATTCGATGTGTGATGATGAAGGGACCTTCATACCTCCTCACAAGTGCTTTGTGGTAGCCCGACTTCAATTTCATGTGATGATAAAGCTTCACCAATACCCGATCACCAACCTGAAATTCAGCTGCCCGCCGCTTTATGTCAGCCCACTTCTTCATTCGTTTGGTCGCCTTCCACAAGGAGACCTGAACCAAATCTGTATCCTCCTTCAGATCCCTCATGAACCTGTAGGCGGTCGGACTACGTCCCATGTAGTCTGCTGCGATACTTCCCGGAGTGTCTGGTTGCAGCCCTGTAATCACCTCGAATGGTGATTTACCTGTCGACTCCGATCGCTGTAAGTTGTAGCTGAATTGGGCTTGGTCCAAGAGTCGCACCCAATCCCGCTGGTTGGCACTCACATAGTGCCTCAAATACATCTCCAATAATGCATTGGTTCGCTCTGTTTGGCCATCGGTCTGAGGGTGGAAGGCCGTGGACATCTTCAACTCCGTTCCGAGCATCCGAAATAACTCCGTCCAGAACCTCCCCGTGAAGCGAGCATCGCGATCAGAAACGATACTCCGCGGTATTCCCCAATATTTCACCACATATGTAAAGAACAACCGCGCCACGTCCTCTGCATGGCAAGTAGTAGGTGCTGCAATGAAGACTCCGTACTTCGAGAAGCGATCCACCACTACCATGATAGAGCTGTTCCCATCCGCCAGAGGTAGTCCTATGATGAAATCCATGGAGACACTCTCCCACGGACGCTCTGGTATAGGTAATGGCTCCAACAACCCCGCAGGCCGTCGATGTTCAACCTTGTCTTGTTGGCATAGTAGACAAGTGCGAACATACTCCTCGATGTCATCCCGCATCTTCGGCCAATAGTAGTTATGTTCTATGAGAGCTTGGGTCCGATGCACCCCCTAGTGTCCCGCCCACATAGAATCATGGTGTTCTCGCAACACCTCGCGCCTCAGCCCTCCACCTGAAGGCACATAGACACGTCGCCCTCGTGTCAAAATCAGCCCTCCTTCGGTCCAGAAACGGCGCGCCTTGCCGTCTTTGATGAGTTCACCCATGGAAGTGGCCCATTGATCCTTCTCCATCTCGGTCTTGACCCTCTCCATTAGGTTACTTGCTGGTCCGGAAAAGGAAGAGACTGCAGCCAGCTGTGCCTTTCTACTCAAAGCATCAGGGACTGAATTTGTTTGGCCCGGCTTGTGCTCGATGTCGAAATCAAATTCAGCCAGAAACTGCTGCCATCTCGCCTGCTTGGGGGTGAGTTTTGGTTGGGTCTGAAAGTAGCTTGTGGCCACGTTATCCGTGCGCACCACAAACTTAGATACGAGGAGGTAACGACGCCAGGTTCGAAGACAGTGCACAATTGCAGTCATTTCCTTTTCATGAACCGTATACCTGCGCTCGGTGTCGTTCAACTTCCGACTCTCGTAGGCCACTGGGTGCCCTTCCTGCATGAGCACCCCTCCAATGGCAAAATCTGATGCGTCGGTGTGGACTTCAAAAGAAATAGAAAAGTCCGGTAGCACGAGGACCGGCTCCGCCGTGACCGCCTGCTTGAGACGATCAAATGCCTCCTGACATTGGTTTGACCACCGCCATGGACGATCCTTCTTTAACAAATCCGTCAGTGGGGCGCATAACTTCGAATATCCGGTGATGAACCTCCTATAGTAATTTGCCAAGCCAAGAAAAGAGCGTAAGTGTGTAACACGTGTAGGTACCTCCCACTCGGCTATGGCTGAAATTTTTGAGGGATCCATCATGAGCCTTCCATCCCCAATGATGTGCCCGAGGAACGGCACCCTCTGCTGCACAAACACACACTTCTCCTTCTTCACAAAGAGTTGGTGCTGCCGTAGGGTAGAGAAGACTTGCCTCAGGTGTGCCACATGCTCATCCAATGTCCGGCTGTATACAACAATGTCATCCAAGTATACTACCACGAATTTATCGATGAAGTCGTGGAGTACACGCTGCATCAAAGCACAGAAAGTTGCTGGTGCGTTGGTGAGGCCGAAAGGCATGACAAGGTACTCGAAGCTCCCGTACCTTGTCACACATGCAGTCTTCTCAATGTCCTCCTCCGCCACGCGAACCTGATAGTACCCGCTGCGAAGATCCAACTTGGAAATCCATCGTGCCTTGCCAAGTTGATCGAACAAATCATCAATCCGAGGAATGGGGTACTTGTTCTTCACCGTGAGCTTGTTGAGGGCCCTGTAGTCGATGCAGAGTCTCAACGAACCATCGTGCTTCTTCTGAAAAAGTACCGGTGCTCCATACGGACTCTTCGAAGGTCGAATGAACCCGCTGCCCACCAACTCCGTTAGCTGCCTCCTCAGCTCCTGGAGTTCAGGTGGGGCCATCCTATATGGTGCTTGAGCTGGTGGACGTGCTCCATGCACCAAATCAATCCGATGATCGATTTCTCTTTCTGGCGGCAATTGCTTGGGTAACTCGGGGGGCATCACATCCCCGAATTCAGTGAGAACACCCTCGATGGGCGCTGGAATCTCCTCTCCTTCCAGTAGTTCTTCCTCCTGAAGGGACGCAATATATGTTGGAAGTCCCCTTCTCAGCCCCTTAGCAAGTTGCATCGCCGATAGGATTCGCTGCGGAGTCCCTTTAACTCGCTTCCCTGGAACTACGCAAGCTCCACTCGGATTCAGGACCACCACCACATCTGAATCCGGCTTTATCATGGCTTGTAGCTGGGTAAGCAAAGACATGCCGATGACCACCTCGTAGTCGTCGATCGGGGCGACCACCGCTGTCACCCGTCCGGTCCATGCGCCGAATTGGATCTCAACATCCTTCGACGTTCCGCTGGTAGCCACTTCTGCGGAATTGACCGCCTTGAACGTGTGTTCATCATGTTCAATCTTCAGATTTAACCTCTTTGCCGTAGCTAGGTCCACGAAGAAGTCAGTGGCACCCGTATCAACGAGTGCCTGGAAGATGTGACCACCAATGCAGATAGGTGCATAAAGCAGACCTCGTGGCCCCTTGGCCTTCAGGGCATTGAGACTGAGTGAGCCCATCCTTTGGTCGGTCTCTTGCTTCTCCTCCACCGCCATAGATGCTATCTTGCCCCTCAATGGACAGTCCTTCACCTTGTGCGGTCCATTGCAAATATAGCATAAGATGGTGCTGGTACCTTGCGCCACCCCTTTGCCCTTCGCTTGGGAAGCCCCTCCACTCGAGGAGCTCGGATTCGAGCCCTTTGTACCTCCTTTGTGACCTGATTTCGCTCCCCCACCTTTGCCCTGTTTCGATGCTTGGGCTTTGGGAGCTGTGGGTTGAGTCTTGAACTCGATGAGAGCCTCCGCTTGAGCTATCGCCTCGTTCAAACTCTGGACTCCTCTTCGCTGCAACTCCATCTTTGCCCACGGTTTGAGCCCGTCAAGAAAAGTGAAGAGAGAGTCCTCGTTGCTGAGGTCCGGTACCTCCAACAACAATTCGCTGAACTCTCGCACATACTCACGCACATCGTCCTTTTGCGTGAGCCGCCGTAGTCGTGCTCGAGCATCATCCTTAGCGAACGCGGAGAAGAATTGCTTTCGAAGTTCAGTTTGGAACTGTACCCAAGTGGTGATTGGAACAGCCCCTCGCTTCACATCGTCGGCCCGACGTCGCCACCAAAACATCGCCACATCCCTCAAGAACATGGCCGCCGTGCTCACCTTCATGGCTTCCTCCCTCACGCCGGTAACCTGCACGTATTGCTCCACGGCGAAAAGAAAGTTATCCACCTCCTTCGCGGACCGTCGTCCGCAGAACTCTTGTGGCTTGGGAACATCAAGCTTGTGCAGGGGGCGCGTAGCCTCTCTTGCGACCTCCATTGTCAATGGAGAAGAGGATACGCCTGTGGTGGTACTCTCCTTTAAAAGGCCAACCACCTGATTTTGGAGAGCCTTCACCATGATCTCCAACTCCTCGTTACGCCGCAGCACTTCCTTATAGCGCCGCTCCATATCGAAGGAAATCTGGTTCAGCTGAGCGGCGATCTCACCTCGGAGGGTTGCGTCCCTACCCTCAAGGTCCTCCATCCGTCCTTCAACCTCAGCTATTTGGGCCTTGCACCTCCGTAATCGATTGTCGGCGGAGATAACCGGAGATGCAATACGTAACCCATACAGAGATTCATCAACTGGATGCGCTCCACCCATCGCCGTGCCTCCTCCTGAGGCTGGATTGGGATCCATGGTCGAGGATGATGCGTCCGCCATTCCCACCATGGAAGTTACCGTAGAGGTCGTCTCCTTCATTTCTGGTATGGCTCTGATACCAAGTGACACGAACGAAGGGATTACAAAGCGAATCCCAACAACGTGCGGCTCAGTCTATCAAAGATAACCGATCAGCCTTCCTGGCGTGGGTACCTAGTCTCTATGACTTAGGTCACGCCTAACAACAATAATGCAGCGAAACACAACACCAGAAAATACCACGAAGGAGAAGAAGAAATGTAGGGGAAGAGAACTTTATTGAATAACCACTCAACTGATTACAATAAACTCTCTTGGCCTCTCCAGCTCTACCGGATACCAATCCCTCCCCTTTCAGGGTCCTCTTATAGAGGAACAACCTCCAGTTACAAGTCCCTCACGAACTCAACTTTCCATGCACAAGATAAGGATGAATTCTAGATAAGATAGGAAAACCCCGATTCCCACAGGATTCTGCGCAATCAGATAAAACAGCCAAGTTCGTGCCTCAAACGAACTCCGATTACCATGAAACTAGATTCGTTGGATTCAGGACGAAGAATCCTTCTAGATGGCACCTTTTCCACTTTGAACGGACTTCTGTAGAGTTCCCAAAATGCCCCTCAAAGTGAAAGCGCGTGGAAACAGCGTTTCAGCCACGTCTTCTAACCATACACGTTTTCAGTTATAAAAACGTGTTAAAACGTGTCTCTTGCCTTCTGGAGACTTATGCCACGTTCCTCCATCAGTGGCACACATTTCCATGCATCCCAATTTTCCGGATTCAGTCCATGCTTCGAGATAAGCCCACAACGCTGAATCAGTCTCGTTGCAGCAGCTTTCCTCCTAATGATGAACCAGCATGTATTCTCAACAATACACGCCTTGGAGCACGTGCCCACGGCCCCATGCTCTTGGGTATTCCACCTACATCTTGCACACGTTTCCCTAGGTGATCCTAGGGTCCAGATTTGGTCTCCAAGTTGCCCAAATCTCTAGAGAGCACCGTCAGACCTCGAACCCGTCCAGCGACCTGATCTGGTTTATACCTTGATCCGCGTCCGGTCCAGCCCCGATTCGAGGAGCCGTGACACCTATCATACTCGAACTTATTGGAATTTTCTGTAGCGTTCATCCTCTCGTCTTATCAAGTGGATTCCTACTACCGTTTGTGGCGTCTTCCTTATACCAAGGTTCTTGTTTCGCATTAAGCAACGGGTTGAGGTCAAATATACCAAGATTCTTGTTTTTGTTGAAGCAACCTGTCGAGGTCTCTCCACCAAACCTGATCGTGGGCATTCTTAGGTTTTCCTATTGTTTGACGGGTCTCGTTATTCTTGACGGGGTTTGCATCATTTGGTATCAGAGCCAAAAATTTCTCGTCTCAGGTTTGCCTATCCCATTTAAATTTAATTTCCTTTTTCTTATCTGGCCGAATCTGTTGTGGCCGAATTGGTTTTAGCCCTAAGTTCGAATTTTGTTGCTTCCTTGTGCCTTAATTCCGTGTTCTTTAGCTTTCCAAATTCGATTTGACATATCATAGTTTAGCCGAATTTCTTTCTTTACCCATTCCGATCGTAATCTATTTGTTCTGAATTTAAATTGAAATCTCGTTCTGTTATTAACGAAAGAAAGAATATGATCATCCAGAAAAAAAAAGAGAGTAAAAGACTCGACAAAAAAATTTTCGTTCGATTTCAACCATTTTGGTTTCAATAATCCCGAAAATCATCTCACCCCAAAGACCAAAAAAAATTTTGTGGAAATTTTGCTGAATTGTGCTTTTGAAAATCTAATCACCCATATCCCTTGTTTTCTTACTTTTGAACTTGAATTCCCTTGGTGAGTTCTTGGTGAATTGTTGCTGGAAAGAGGATTATCGAGTGGAAAAAGGCAAGAGTAGAATCATGTCTCACAATAGTGCTGAAGGTGCTATAGGAGTGGCTGATCCAAAGCTGTTTATGGAGGCGATGAAGGGTGAGATGAGGCGTATAATGAGGTTGGAGTTAGAGCAGGTTCATGAGCAGATGGATCGGATGGAGAATACACGTTTGGAGCAGCCACAAAATGCTCCTAATTTGCGTTGGAGGGAAAGAGTCCAACATCAGGGAGTGAGAGATGAAGATGGAGAGTATTATGGGGCTGGTTTTGATGAAGACGAAGATCGGGATTCGGTTGTTGGTAATAGGAGATATGGAGGGCGGTTTAGAGAAGATAGGTTTAGAGAAGATAGGAATCGGGAAGATAACAACTTGGATAGTATTAAGATGAAAATTACAGCGTTTCAAGGAAGAAACGATCCCGAGGCTTATCTTGAGTGGGAGAAAAAGGTAGAGTTAGTGTTCGCTTGCCACAACTACTCCGAAATGAAGAAGGTAAAACTTGCTGCCATTGAATTGTCTGACTATACTATTGTGTGGTGGGATCAGTTAGTGTTGAGCAGGCGGCAAAATAGGGAACGACAGGTAGAGACATGGGAAGAGATGAGAATAGTGATGAGGAAGCGGTTGGTGCCCAACCATTACCACCGGAAGTTGTACAATAAATTGAAAACGCTCAGACAAGGTAACCGGAGTGTGGAGGATTATCATCAAGAGATGGAGATTGGTATGATCCGGGCTAATATCGAAGGAGACTGAGAGGCTACTACGGCTAGGTTCTTGAATGGCTTGAATCAAGAAATTCATGATAGGGTGGAGATGCAGCATTATGTGGAATTGGAGGATATGGTGCACATGGCCATCAAGGTGGAGCAACAACTCAAGAGGAGGGGTGGTACACGTGCATCCCATAATTCGGGTTTTTTCCATGGAAACCGAGTCATGTGAAGAAAGAGGAGAAACCAGCTGCAAAACCCAAATTCGAGCCAAAACAAGAGACAACCAACCATGGCACTCAAGGTAAATCTGACCCTTCCACTTCTCGAAACCGTGACATTAAGTATTTTAAATGTCAAGGCAGGGGTCACATAGCAAGTCAATGCCCGAACAAAAGAGTCATGGTGATAAGGGGTAATGGAGAGATCAAAACCGACGACGAGTCCGATACCAACTCTATGCCACCTATGTCATCCGGTATAAGCAAGGTAAGGAGAATGTGGTCACCAATGCGCTTTCTCGCAGGTATGCATTACTCTCTACACTTGATGCAAAATTGCTTGGATTTGAACACATTAAAAGTTTATACATTGATGATCATGAATTTTGTGAAGAGTACTAGGCTTGTGAGAGAAACGCTTGTGGTAAGTTCTTTAGACATGATGGGTTCTTGTTTCGAGAAAATAAGTTACGTGTGCCTAACTGTTCTTTGAGGGATTTGTTAGTGCAGGAATCTCATGGAGGGTGATTAATGGGACATTTTGGAGTAGCTAAGACCTTAGCTGTTTTGCAGGAGCACTTCTATTGGCCACACATGAAACGAGATGTTGAGCGGATTTGTATTTAAAAAGCCTCTAGCTTATTCGAAGGGCAGACCATATTTTTTCAGAAAATTGGTGAGTTTTTATTCTCTTTGGTTCTTTGAAGGACTATTCAAACTTATCGGAATTTTTCGTGGCATTCATCATCGATTTATCAAGCGGATTCCCACTACCGTTTGAGGCGTCTTCCTTATGTCGCAGCACCTTGAATCGGGGCTGGACCAGACGCGGATCAAGGTATAAACCAGATCAGGTCGCTGGACGGGTTCGAGGTCTAACCTTGCTCTCTGGAGATTTGGGCTACTTGGAAACCAAATCTGGGCCCTAGGATCACCTAGGGAAACATGTGCAAGATCTAGGAGGAATACCCAAGAGCATTGGGCCATAGGCACGTGCTCCAAGGTGTGTATTGTTGAGAATACATGCTTGTTCATCATCTGGAGGAAAATTGCTGCAACGAGTCTGATTCAGTGTTGAGGGCTTATCTCGAAGCATGGGCTGAATCCGGAAAGTTAGGATGCATAGAAATGCGTGCCACTGATGGAGGTACGTGGCATAAGTCTCCAAAAGGCAAGGGACACGTTTTAACTCGTTTTTATAACTGAACGTTTATGGTTAGAAAACGTGGTTGTAACGCTGTTTCCACGCGCTTTCACTTTGAGGGGCATTTGGAGAACTATAGAAGTCCATTAAAAATGGGAAAGGTGCTATCTGAAAGGGTTTTTCGTCCCAAATCCAACGAATCTAGTTTCATGGAAATCCGAGTTCGTTTGGGGCAAGAACTTGGCTGTTTTATCTGATTGCGCAGAATCTTGCGGGAATGGGGGTTTTGCTATCTTATCTCGAATTCATCCTTATCTTGTAGAGAGAGGAGAGTTCATGAGAGACTTGTAACATGAGGTTACTCCTCTACAAAAGGACCCTCAAAGGGGAAGGGGAGGCATCCGGTAGAGCTGGAGAGATCAGGAAAGTTTATTGTAATCAGTTGAGTGTGGTTATTCAATAAAGTTCTCTTTCCCTGTATTTCTCCTTCTTCTTCGTGGTATTTTCTGATGTCGTGCTTCGCTGTATTATTATTATTATTGTTAGGCGTGACCCAAATCATAGGGACTAGTTTCCCATGCCAGGAAGGCTGATCGGTTCGCTTCGGTAGACCGAGCCACACGTTGTTGGGATCCGCTCTGAGATCCCTTTGTCCGTGACACTTGGTATCAGAGCCATACTAGAAACGAAGGAGATGACCTCTACAGTAGCTTCCATGGTGGGAATGACGGATGCATCATCTTCGATCGTGGATCTCGATCCTGCCTCAAGAGGAGGTATGGCGATGGGTAGTACACATCCAGTTGATGATTCCCTACAAGGGTTAGGCATTTCATCTCCGGTTATCTCTGCCGACAATTGATTACAGAGGTGTGAGGCCCAAATATCTGATGTTGAAGAGCGAATGGAGGACCTTGAGGGTAGGGACGCAACCCTCCGAGGGGAGATCACCGCTCAGCTGAACCAGTTTTCATTCGATATGGAGCAGCGCTATATGGAAGTGCTGCGGCATAGCAAGGAGTTGGAGACCATAGTGAAGGCTCTCCAAAATCAGGTGGTTGACCTTTTAAAGGAAAGTACCACTATGGGCGTTGCCTCTTCTCCATTGACAATGGAGGTTGCAAGAGAGACCACGCCTGCACAAGCTTGATGTTCCCAAGCCACAGGAGTTCTGCGGACGACGGCCTACGAAGGAGGTGGATAACTTCCTTTTTGTCGTAGAACAATACCTGCAGGTCACCAGCGTAAGGGAGGAAGCCATGAAGGTGAGCACGGCAGCCATGTTCCTGAGGGATGTGGCGATGCTTTGGTGGCGACGTCGGGCTGACGATGTGAAACGAGGGGCTGTTCCAATCACCACTTAGGCACAGTTCCAAACTGAACTTCGGAAGCTATTCTTCCCCGCATTCGCAAAGGATGATGCTCGAGCATGACTACGACGACTCATGCAAAAGGGCGAGGTGCGTGAGTATGTGCGAGAGTTCAGCAAATTATTGTTGGAGGTACCAGACCTTAGCAACAAGGACTCTCTCTTCACTTTTCTTGATGGGCTCAAACCGTGGGCCAAGATAGAATTGCAGCGAAGAGGAGTCTAGAGTTTGAATGAGGCGATAGCTCAAGCTTAGGCTATCATCGAGTTCAAGACTCAACCCACAGCTCCCAAAGCCTAAGCATCGAAACAAGGCAAAGGTGGGGGAGCGAAATCAAGTCAGAAGGAATGTATAAAAGGCTCAAATCCGGGCTCCTCGAGTGGAGGGGCTTCCCAAGCGAAGGGCAAAGGGGTGGTGCAAGGTACCAGCACCATCTCATGCTATATTTGCAATGGACCGCACAAGGTGATGGAATGTCCATTGAGGGGCAAGATAACATCTATGGCAGTGGAGGAGAAGCAAGAGACCGACCAAAGGATGGGCTCACTCAGTCTCAATGCCCTGAAGGCCAAGGGGCCACGGGGTCTGCTCTATGCACCTATCTGCATTGGTGGTCACACCTTCTAGGCACTCATTGATACGGGTGCCACTGACTTCTTCGTGGACCTAGCGGCAAAGAGGTTAAATCTGAAGATTGAACATGATGAACACATGTTCAAGGCGGTCAACTCCGTAGAAGTGGCTACCAGCGGAACGTCGAAGGATGTTGAGATCCAATTCGGCGCATGGACTGGACTAGTGATAGCGGTGGTCGCGCCGATCGACGACTACGAGGTGGTCATCGACATGTCTTTGCTTACCCAGCTACAAGCCATGGTAAAGCCGGATTCAGATGTGGTGGTGGTCCTGAATCCAAGTGGAGCTTGCGTAGTTCCAAGGAAGCGAGTTCAAGGGTTTTATTTAAAAAATATACATGATATTGGTTTGACCATTGGCATCCCCTTGGTCCTCTTATTGAGGTGTTTGGAGAAAGGTTTATCTATGATTCTGGCCTTGGGCAGAATGCCAAGGTGGAGGCTATTATTGACGGCCAGGAGTGGCACTGGCCTATCTCTCGCTCCCCTGCATGGCTTGAGCTCATTAGTAGTACTCCTACTTCATTCCTGTCAGATAGCAGAAGGCCGGATATCTTGAAGTACTCCGAAGGGTTACTTCTTTGTTCGTGGTGTTTGAGAGTCGTTGCGCCTGCATCATAGTAGAGTGGGCTGGTGGAAGCTTGTTTGGCATAGCCAAGCTATTCCAAGGATGTCCTTTATTCTTTGGTTAGCCATCCGGGATGCCTTGTATACTCAAGCTAAGCTTATACGCTTTGGCATTATTCAGGTCGCCCAATGTGTTTTGTGTGGGGGTGGGCATGAGGATGTGGATCATTTATTTTTTGAGTGCCCATTCTCTCAGCGCATCTGGTCCATTCTTTGTGCCAAGTGTAATATACCGTGCGCCTCGCGTAGATGGATGGATACGATCTCTTGGCTTTCTCACATGGATGGTCGTTCACTCTTGGGTCGAATTGCAAAGCTTATGGTGGCAGCTGCGGTCTACTATATTTGGAGGGAACGTAATGCTCGTTTACATGGCGATGGCCCTACACATGAGTGTGTTCTTCTGAGAGAGATTACTTTTTGTATTGTGACTCGGATTAATCTCACACGGGGTGTGATTCCATCTCCTGCTAATAGATGGCTTCACAGTTCGTGGGGATTCTTAGATGATATCTTTTGATACTCTCATCATTTTGTTCTTACAAGCTTTGTAGTTAGTTGTTGTAGCTAGAGGGGTATACCCTCCTAGCCATTGATTTCTAGGGTATGCCCCTATGCATTTGTACGTCATTTCTTCAATTTGGATATATACACACTTACCTTTCCAAAAAAAGAAGCGAGTTAAAGAGACTCCGCAGCGAGTCCTATCGGTGATGCAACTTGCTTAGGGGTTGAGAAGAGGACTTCCAAAATATATTGCGTCCCTTCAGGAGGAAGAACTACTGGAAGGAGAGGAGATTCCAGTGCCCATCGAGGGTGTTCTCACTGAATTCAGGGATGTGATGCCCCCCGAGTTATCCAAGCAATTGTCGCCAAAAAGAGAAATCGATCATCAGATTGATTTGGTGCATGGAGCACGTCCACCAGCTCAAGCACCATATAGGATGGCCCTACCTGAACTCTAGGAGCTGAGGAGGCAGCTAACGGAGTTGGTGGACAGCAGGTTCATTCGACCTTCGAAGAGTCCGTATGGAGCACCGGTACTTTTCAGAAGAAGCACGATGGTTCGTTGAGACTTTGCATCGACTATAGGGCCCTCAACAAGCTCACGGTAAAGAACAAGTACCCCATTCCACGGATTGATGATTTGTTCGATCAACTTGGCAAGGCGCGATGGATTTCCAAGTTGGATCTTCGCAGCGGGTACTATCAAGTTTACATGGCAGAGGAGGACATTGAGAAGACTGCATGTGTGACAAGGTACGGGAGCTTCGAGTACCTTGTCATGCCTTTTGGCTTCACCAACGCGCTAGCAACTTTCTGTGCTTTAATGCAGCATGTACTCCACGAGTTCATCAATATATTCGTGGTAGTATACTTGGATGACATTGTTGTGTACAGCCGGCGTTGAATGAGCATGTGGCGCACCTAAGGCAAGTCTTCTCCATCTTACGGCAGCACTAGCTCTTTGTGAAGAGGGAGAAGTGTGTGTTTGCGCAGCAGAGAGTGCTATTTCTCAGGCACATCATCAGGGATGGAAGGCTTATGATGGATCCCTTGAAAATTTTAGCCATAGTCGAGTGGGAGGTACGTACACGTGTTATATATTTACGCTCTTTTCTTGGCTTGGCAAATTACTATAGGAGGTTCATCACCGGATATTCGAAGTTATGCGCCCCACTGACGGATTTGTTAAAGAAGGATCGACCATGGCGGTGGTCCAACCAATGTCAGGAGGTGTTTGATCGTCTCAAGCAGGCGGTCACAGAGGAACCGATCCTCATGCTACCGGACTTTTTTATTTTTTTTGAAGTCCACACCGACGCATCAGATTTTGCCATTGGAGGGGTGCTCATTCAGGAAGGGCACCCAGTCTCATGGATAACTCATCAAACTCCATCGTCTGTCATATGTCAAGATTTATTTAACTTAAGTTGGAGAATAGAAAACTCCTTTTCTACTGTATATACTCCTTATCTACCAAGGTCGATAGATTTCACGTAGGTGCATGCCTTACTCTTACAATGAACCTACTGTAGCCAATCTATACCATAAGAATCCATATGGCTAGAGACCATGTATACGTGCAGTCAAACTAAAGTAACCTTACTGTGAATAACCGAAGCACTGTAGGTCAAAGGAGCAGTTACACTACTGCAGCATCAAGTCATGGACGAGTGGATAGACATCCAGGTGTCACGGCTCCTCGAATCAGGGCTGGACTAGACGTGGATCAAGGTATAAATCAGATCAGGTCGCTGGACGGGTTCGAGGTCTGACGGTGCTCTCTAGAGATTTGGGTAACTTGGAGACCAAATCTGGGCCCTAGGATCACCTAGGGAAACGTGTGCAAGATGTAGGTGGAATACCCAAGAGCATGGGGCCGTGGGCACGTGCTCCAAGGCGTGTATTGTTGGTTCATCATTAGAAGGAAAGCTGCTGCAACGAGACTGATTCAGCGTTGTGGGCTTATCCCGAAGCATGGATTGAATCCGAAAAATTGGGATGCATGGAAATGTGTGCCACTGATGGAGGAATGTGGCATAAGTCTCCAGAAGGCAAGGGACACGTTTTAACACGTTTTCATAATTGAAAACGTGTATGGTTAGAAGACGTGGCTGTAACGCTGTTTCCACGCGCTTTCACTTTGAGGGGCATTTCGGAAACTCTACAGAAAAGTCCGTTCAAAGTGAAAAAGGTGCCATCTAGAAGGGTTTTTCGTCCTAAATCCAACGAATCTAGTTTCATGGTAATCCGAGTTCGTTTGAGGCATAAACTTGGCTGTTTTATCTGATTGCGCAGAATCCTGCGGGAATCGGGGTTTTCCTATCTTATCTAGAATTCATCCTTATCTTGTGCATGGGAAGTTGAGTTCGTGAGGGACTTGTAACCGGAGGTTGCTCCTCTATAAGAGGACCCTCAAAGGGGAGGCATTGGTATCCGGTAGAGCTGGAGAGGCCAAGAGAGCTTATTGTAATCAGTTGAGTGATTATTCAATAAAGTTCTCTTCCCCTACATTTCTCCTTCTCCTTCGTGGTATTTTCTGGTGTTTTTTTTCGCTGCATTGTTGTTGTTAGGCATGACCTAAGTCATAGAGACTAGGTACCCACGCCAGAAAGGCTGATCGGTTATCTTCGATAGACCGAGCCGCACGTTGTTGGGATTCGCTTTGTAATCCCTTCGTACGTGTCACTTGGTATTAGAGACAACCTCTATGGTAACTTCCAAGGTGGGAATGGCGGACGCATTATCCTCGACCATGGATCCCAATCCAGCCTCAGGAGGAGGCACGGCGATGGGTGGAGCGCATCCAGTTGATGATTCTCTGTATGGGTTACGTATTGCATCTCCGGTTATCTCCGCCGACAATCGATTACGGAGGTGCGAGGCCCAATTAGCTGAGGTTGAAGGATGGATGGAGGACCTTGAGGGTAGGGACGCAACCCTCCGAGGTGAAATCGCCGCTCAGCTGAACCAGATTTTCTTCGATATGGAGCGGCGCTATAAGGAAGTGCTGCGGCGTAACGAGGAGTTGGAGATCATGGTGAAGGCTCTCCAAAATCAGGTGGTTGACCTTTTAAAGGAGAGGACCACCACAGGCGTATCCTCTTCTCCATTGACAATGAAGGTCGCAAGAGAGGCTACGCGCCCCCTACACAAGCTTGATGTTCCCAAGCCACAAGAGTTCTGCGGACGACGGTCCGCGAAGGAGGTGGATAACTTTCTTTTTGCCGTGGAGCAATACCTGCAGGTTACCGACATGAGGGAGGAAGCCATGAAGGTGAGCACGGCGGCCATGTTCTTGAGGGACGTGGCGATGCTTTGGTGGCGACGTCGGGCCGACAATGTGAAGCGAGGGGCTGTTCCAATCACCACTTGGGTACAGTTCCAAACTGAACTTCGAAAGCAATTCTTCCCCGCGTTCGCTAAGGATGATGCTCGAGCACAACTACGGCGACTCACGCAAAATGGCAATGTGCATGAGTATGTGCGAGAGTTCAGCGAATTGTTGTTGGAGGTACCAGACCTCAGCAACGAGGACTCTCTCTTCACTTTCCTTAACGGGCTCAAACCGTGGGCCAAGATGAAATTGCAGCAAAGAGGAGTCCAGAGTTTGAACGAGGCGATAGCTCAAGCGGAGGCTCTCATCGAGTTCAAGACTCAACCCACAGCTCCCAAAGCCCAAGCATCGAAACAGGACAAAGGTGGGGGAGCGAAATCAGGTAACAAAGGAGGTACAAAAGGCTCGAATCCGAGCTACTCGAGTGAAGGGGCTTCCCAAGCGAAGGGCAAAGGGGTGGCGCAAGGTACCAACACTATCTCATGCTATATTTGCAATGGACCGCACAAGGTGAAGGACTGTCCATTGAGGGGCAAGATAGCATCTATGGCGGTGGAGGAGAAGCAAGAGACCGACCAAAGGATGGGCTCACTCAGTCTCAATGCCCTGAAGGCCAAGGGGCCATGAGGTCTGCTCTATGCACCTATCTGCATTGGTGGTCACACCTTCGAGGCACTCATTGATACGGGTGCCACTGACTTCTTCGTGGACCTAGCTATGGCAAAGAGGTTAAATCTGAAGATTGAACATGATGAACACACGTTCAAAGCGGTCAACTCCGCAGAAGTGGCTACCAATGGAATGTCGAAGGATGTTGAGATCCAATTCAGCGCATGGATCGGACGGGTGACAGCAGTGGCCGCCCGATCGACGACTACGAGGTGGTCATCGGCATGTCTTTGCTTACCCAGCTACAAGCCATGATAAAGCCGGATTCAGATGTGGTGGTGGTCCTGAATCCGAGTGGAGCTTGCGTAGTTCCAGGGAAGCGAGTTAAAGGGACTCCGCAGCGAGTCCTATCGGCGATGCAACTTGCTAAGGGGCTGAGAAGGGGACTTCCAACATATATTGCGTCCCTTTAGGAGGAAGAACTACTAGAAGGAGAGGAGATTCCAGCGCCCATCGAGGGTGTTTTCATTGAATTCGGGGATGTGATGCCTCCGAGTTACCCAAGCAATTGCCGCCAAAAAGAGAAATCGATCATCGAATTGATTTGGTGCATGGAGCACGTCCACCAGCTCAAGCACCATATAAGATGGCCCCACCTGAACTCTAGGAGCTGAGGAGGCAGCTAACGGAGCCGGTCCTCGTGCTACCGGACTTTTCTATTTCTTTTGAAGTCCACACCGACGCATCAGATTTCGCCATTGGAGGGGTGCTCATGCAGGAAAGGCACCCAGGCCTACGAGAGTCGGAAGTTGAACGACATCGAACGCAGGTATACGGTTCATGAAAAGGAGATGACAATGATTGTGCACTGTCTTCGAACCTGGCGTCATTACCTCCTCGGATCTAAGTTTGTGGTGCGCACGGATAACGTGGCCACAAGCTACTTTCAGACCCAACCAAAACTCACCCCCAAGCAGGCGAGATGGCAGCAGTTTCTAGCTGAATTCGATTTCGACATCGAGTACAATCCGAGCCGAACTAATTTAGTCCCTGATGCTTTGAGTAGAAAGGCACAGCTGGCTGCAGTCTCTTCCTTTTCCGGACCAGCAAGTAACCTAATGGAGAGGGTCAAGACTGAGATGGAGAAGGATCAATGGGCCACTTCCATGGGTGAATTCATCAAAGACGGCAAGGCACACCGTTTCTAGACCGAAGGAGGGCTGATTTTGACACGAGGGCGACGTGTCTATGTGCCTTCAGGTGGAGGGCTAAGGCGCGAGGTGTTGCGAGAACACCATGATTCTATGTGGGCGGGACACCAGGGGGTGCATCGGACCCAAGCTCTCATAGAACATAACTACTATTGGCCGAAGATGCAGGATGACATCGAGGAGTATGTTCGCACTTGTCTACTATGCCAACAAGACAAGGTTGAACATGGACGGCTTGCGGGGTTGTTGGAGCCATTACCTATACCAGAGCGTCCGTGGGAGAGTGTCTCCATGGACTTCATCATCGGGCTACCTCTGGTGGATGGGAACAGCTCTATCATGGTAGTGGTGGATCGCTTCTCGAAGTATGGAGTCTTCATTGCAGCACCTACTACTTGCCATGCGGAGGACGTGGCGCGGTTGTTCTTCACATATGTGGTGAAATATTGGGGGATACCGCGGAGTATCGTTTCTGATCCCGATGCTCGCTTCACGGGGAGGTTCTGGACGGAGTTATTTCGGATACTCGGAACGGAGCTGAAAATGTCCACGGCCTTCCACCCTCAGACCGATGGCCAAACAGAGCGAACCAATGCATTATTGGAGATGTATTTGAGGCACTATGTGAGTGTCAACCAGCGGGATTGGGTGCGACTCTTGGACCAAGCCCAATTCAGCTACAACTTAGAGTCGACAAGTAAATCACCATTCGAGGTGATTACAGGGCTGCAACCAGACACTCCGGAAAGTATCGCAGCGGACTACATGGGACGTAGTCCGACCGCCTACAGGTTCATCGAGTTCAAGACTCAACCCACAGCTCCCAAAGCCCAAGCATCGAAACAGGGCAAAGGTGGGGGAGCGAAATCAGGTCACAAAGGAGGTACAAAGGGCTCGAATCCGAGCTCCTCGAGTGGAGGGGCTTCCCAAGCGAAGGGCAAAGGGGTGGCGCAAGGTACCAGCACCATCTCATGCTATATTTGCAATGGACCGCACAAGGTGAAGGACTGTCCATTGAGGGGCAAGATAGCATCTATGGCGGTGGAGGAGAAGCAAGAGACCGACCAAAGGATGGGCTCACTCAATCTCAATGCCCTGAAGGCCAAGGGGCCATGAGGTCTGCTCTATGCACCTATCTGCATTGGTGGTCACACCTTCGAGGCACTCATTGATACGGGTGCCACTGACTTCTTCGTGGACCTAGCTATGGCAAAGAGGTTAAATCTGAAGATTGAACATGATGAACACACGTTCAAAGCGGTCAACTCCGCAGAAGTGGCTACCAATGGAATGTCGAAGGATGTTGAGATCCAATTCAGCGCATGGATCGGACGGGTGACAGCGGTGGCCGCCCGATCGACGACTACGAGGTGGTCATCGGCATGTCTTTGCTTGCCCAGCTACAAGCCATGATAAAGCCGGATTCAGATGTGGTGGTGGTCCTGAATCCGAGTGGAGCTTGCGTAGTTCCAGGGAAGCGAGTTAAAGGGACTCCGCAGCGAGTCCTATCGGCGATGCAACTTGCTAAGGGGCTGAGAAGGGGACTTCCAACATATATTGCGTCCCTTTAGGAGGAAGAACTACTAGAAGGAGAGGAGATTCCAGCGCCCATCGAGGGTGTTTTCATTGAATTCGGGGATGTGATGCCTCCGAGTTACCCAAGCAATTGCCGCCAAAAAGAGAAATCGATCATCGAATTGATTTGGTGCATGGAGCACGTCCACCAGCTCAAGCACCATATAAGATGGCCCCACCTGAACTCTAGGAGCTGAGGAGGCAGCTAACGGAGTTGGTCGACAGCGGGTTCATTTGACCTTCGAAGAGTCCGTATGGAGCACCGGTACTTTTTCAAAAGAAGCACGATAGTTCGTTGAGACTCTGCATCGACTACAGGGCCCTCAACAAGCTCACGGTGAAGAACAAGTACCCCATTCCTCGGATTGATGATTTGTTCGATCAACTTGGCAAGGCATGATGGATTTCCAAGTTGGATCTTCACAGCGGGTACTATCAGGTTCGCATGGCAGAGGAGGACATTGAGAAGACTGCATGTGTGATAAGGTACGGGAGCTTCGAGTACCTTGTCATGCCTTTCGGCCTCACCAACGCACCAACAACTTTCTGTGCTTTGATGCAGCGTGTACTCCATGACTTCATCGATAAATTTGTGGTAGTATACTTGGATGACATTGTTGTGTACAGCCGGACGTTGGATGAGCATATGGCACACCTGAGGCAAGTCTTCTCTACCCTACAGCAGCACCAACTCTTTATGAAGAGGGAGAAGTGTGTGTTTGCGCAGCGGAGGGTGCCGTTCCTCGGGCACATCATTGGGGATGGCAAGCTCATGATGGATCCCTCAAAAATTTCAGCCATAGCCGAGTGGGAGGTACCTACACATGTTACACACTTATGCTCTTTTCTTGGCTTGGCAAATTACTATAGGAGGTTCATCACCGGATATTCGAAGTTATGCACCCCATTGACGGATTTGTTAAAGAAGGATCGACCATGGTGATGGTCAAACCAATATCAGGAGGCATTTGATCGTCTCAAGTAGGCGGTCACAGCAGAGCCGGTCCTCGTGCTACCGGACTTTTCTATTTCTTTTGAAGTCCACACCGACGCATCAGATTTCGCCATTGGAGGGGTGCTCATGCAGGAAGGGCACCCAGGCCTACGAGAGTCGGAAGTTGAACGACATCGAACGCAGGTATACGGTTCATGAAAAGGAGATGACAATGATTGTGCACTGTCTTCGAACCTGGCGTCATTACCTCCTCGGATCTAAGTTTGTGGTGCGCACGGATAACGTGGCCACAAGCTACTTTCAGACCCAACCAAAACTCACCCCCAAGCAGGCGAGATGGCAGCAGTTTCTAGCTGAATTCGATTTCGACATCGAGTACAATCCGAGCCGAACTAATTTAGTCCCTGATGCTTTGAGTAGAAAGGCACAGCTGGCTGCAGTCTCTTCCTTTTCCGGACCAGCAAGTAACCTAATGGAGAGGGTCAAGACTGAGATGGAGAAGGATCAATGGGCCACTTCCATGGGTGAATTCATCAAAGACGGCAAGGCACACCGTTTCTAGACCGAAGGAGGGCTGATTTTGACACGAGGGCGACGTGTCTATGTGCCTTCAGGTGGAGGGCTAAGGCGCGAGGTGTTGCGAGAACACCATGATTCTATGTGGGCGGGACACCAGGGGGTGCATCGGACCCAAGCTCTCATAGAACATAACTACTATTGGCCGAAGATGCAGGATGACATCGAGGAGTATGTTCGCACTTGTCTACTATGCCAACAAGACAAGGTTGAACATGGACGGCTTGCGGGGTTGTTGGAGCCATTACCTATACCAGAGCGTCCGTGGGAGAGTGTCTCCATGGACTTCATCATCGGGCTACCTCTGGTGGATGGGAACAGCTCTATCATGGTAGTGGTGGATCGCTTCTCGAAGTATGGAGTCTTCATTGCAGCACCTACTACTTGCCATGCGGAGGACGTGGCGCGGTTGTTCTTCACATATGTGGTGAAATATTGGGGGATACCGCGGAGTATCGTTTCTGATCGCGATGCTCGCTTCACGGGGAGGTTCTGGACGGAGTTATTTCGGATACTCGGAACGGAGCTGAAGATGTCCACGGCCTTCCACCCTCAGACCGATGGCCAAACAGAGCGAACCAATGCATTATTGGAGATGTATTTGAGGCACTATGTGAGTGTCAACCAGCGGGATTGGGTGCGACTCTTGGACCAAGCCCAATTCAGCTACAACTTAGAGTCGACAAGTAAATCACCATTCGAGGTGATTACAGGGCTGCAACCAGACACTCCGGGAAGTATCGCAGCGGACTACATGGGACGTAGTCCGACCGCCTACAGGTTCATGAGGGATCTGAAGGAGGATACAGATTTGGTTCAGGTCTCCTTGTGGAAGGCGACCAAACGGATGAAGAAGTGGGCTGACATAAAGCGGCGGGCAGCTGAATTTCAGGTTGGTGATCGGGTATTGGTGAAGCTTTACCATCACATGAAATTGAAGTCGGGCTACCACAAAGCACTTGTGAGGAGGCATGAAAGTCCCTTCATTATCACACATCGAATTGGAGAGACAGCATACCGATTGTCGCTGCCTTCCAAGCTGAAAGTGCACCCGGTGTTCCACGTGTCCCTATTGAAACCGTTCAAAGAGGACACAACTAACCCTTCTCGGGCTCGAAGCGGGCGAGCTCCAGTGGCCGTACGAGTTCATTACACCAAGAAGGTCTCTGAAATCAAGGCAGATAGGAAAAAGGGTAACCATGTGCAATACTTAGTCCGATGGAAAGGACTATCAGATTCAGAAGCAAGCTGGGAATATGGTGACGAACTATGGCAGTTCGAGGACATCATCAACGAGTACCGCCTTGCCTCGTTAGGGGCGACTTCGGCTTAGGTGGGGGAGGGTGTCACGGCTCCTCGAATCGGGGCTGGACCGGACGCAGATCAAGGTATAAACCAGATCAGGTCGCTGGACGGGTTCGAGGTCTGACGGTGCTCTCTAGAGATTTGGGCAACTTGGAGACCAAATCTGGGCCCTAGGATCACCTAGGGAAACGTGTGCAAGATGTAGGTGGAATACCCAAGAGCATGGGGCCGTGGGCACGTGCTCCAAGGCGTGTATTGTTGAGAATACATGTTGGTTCATCATTAGGAGGAAAGCTGCTGCAAAGAGACTGATTCAGCGTTGTGGGCTTATCTCGAAGCGTGGACTGAATTCGAAAAATTGGGATGCATGA
Organism: Phoenix dactylifera; assembly: GCF_009389715.1. Classification (NCBI taxonomy): domain Eukaryota; kingdom Viridiplantae; phylum Streptophyta; class Magnoliopsida; order Arecales; family Arecaceae; genus Phoenix; species Phoenix dactylifera. The sequence goes on along the minus strand of NW_024067765.1, from coordinate 301,147 downwards.
AAATGTGTGCCACTGATGGAGGAACGTGGCATAAGTCTCCAGAAGGCAAGGGACATGTTTTAACACATTTTTATAACTAAAGACGTGTATGGTTAGAAGACGTGGCTGTAACGCTGTTTCCACGCACTTTCACTTTGAGGGGTATTTTGGAAACTCTACAGAAGTCCGTTCAAAGTAGAAAAGGTGCCATCTAGAAGGGTTTTTCGTCCCGAATCCAACGAATCTAGTTTCATGGTAATCCGAGTTCGTTTGAGGCATGAACTTGGCTGTTTTATCTGATTGCGCAGAATCCTATGGGAATCGGGGTTTTCTTATCTTATCTAGAATTCATCCTTATCTTGTGCATGGGAAGTTGAGTTCGTGAGGGACTTGTAATGGGAGGTTGCTCCTCTATAAGAGGACCCTCAAAGGGGAGGGATTGGTATCCGGTAGAGCTGGAGAGGCCAAGAGAGCTTATTGTAATCAGTTGAGTAGTTATTCAATAAAATTCTCTTCTCCTACATTTCTCCTTCTCCTTCGTGGTATTTTCTGGTGTTGTGTTTCGCTGCATTATTATTGTTAGGCGTGACCTAAGTCATAGAGACTAGGTACCCATGCCAGGAAGGCTGATCGGTTATCTTCGATAGACCGAGCCGCACATTGTTGGGATTCGCTTTGTAATCCCTTCGTACGTGTCACAAGTAACTTCTTGTCTTGGTCACGCTCAGTACCCCTGTTCTCTAACAAGAACCTGCACTATCACTGTTAAGAATATGTATCATCATCTTATTAATTTCTTGGATGACTCATAGATATATATACAATATGAATGAAAAAGATGCCCATTTATTATTCAATAATAATAAAGTCAAGTACAAAACTATGTCCTAGAATTAATAATATGTCAGCCAGATTGGCTTCTAGGGTATAAGTCTAACAAAAGATGCATATCTCAAATTTAATCTTGAAAGCTTTCTTGAATTTTTTTTTATGAAATTCAGAATCTGATTTTGTATAAAAGCTTAAACTTAATTTAAAAATGCTTCTATTGTTGCATTTTTGTAAGTTTCATTATATGCTTCAATGATTGCATTATTTTGGAGAATAACTCAATATAATTCCAAGATGAAAACTACGGTTTAAGAAAAATAGTATTAATTTTGATGCC